>NC_056437.1:44582175-44670975 GCF_018296145.1 Oncorhynchus tshawytscha
CGGGATTGTCTTTATGTTACGTGTGTGCATTTTAGGTAGTGGTGGATTTTCTTTTCTTTAAACTTGGCACCCTGTGGTTTTTGGGTCGTCTCGTTGTGTCCCCGCCCTGTATTTGTTAGGCTTATTATTTTGTTGTGCCTGAGTAAAAGCACTTAACCTCAGTGGAACTCTCTCTGCGTCTGATTCCTGCACCCATCTAGTCCCACGTGACACATAATTTAAGCCTGGAAGACCAAAGAGCTAACCTTAATTATTAAATGGTCAAAGGACACCCTCCTCTCTCATTGTATTCTTACAGATACACTTATTGCGTGACCTCCCACCTATCCTACACCCAGTTTAGAGCTATTTTCATGGTGCCGAAACCCGGAAGGTAACGCAATGGTGGGGGAAGGGAACTTGGCCAACTGGCATTCCTATGGCAAACCAAGCTGCCAAACGGTCTACCACGTGGCCATACGGGCCTACCAAGTGGCCTACTAAGTGACCTTCAAGCGGCTACCCCGGCCAAACTAGCGTCTAACCATGCAAACCTGGTCAATCCAGCAGCTACCACCGGCCAACCTGACCAACCTCGTGGCTCCCCCTGCTAACATTTTATGCCCTCAAGTAGTCTCCAATCAGGCACTTTGTTTCAAGGGAAACATAATCACAGTAATTGATCTGGCCATAGTCATATTCGTTAATTGACAGTTGATATATTGGATTGGATGATACTCATAATCGAGTATCGTTTTAAAATGCCTAAAATGCTTTGCACATTTATAGACCACGAAAGCTGCAGATCAGAAGCAGCCGAGGTGTGTGTGTGTGTGTGGGTGTTTTTATCATAACCAGTTGACAACGACAAACTAAATGATTGGAGCAAAACATGCGAGGAGAACTGACCAGAGAAATTGTCATACAATAAGGAGTCGATGAATGAAGAAACAGCGCTCTATCCAATCATAGCAGCAGGTTCAACCTAGAGTGCGCCCATTACTTTACAGACAGCATAACTACCCAATTGAGTTATTTAGAGCAGTGATTCTCTGGTCCTCAATTACACCCAACAGTACACATTTTGTTGTAGCCCTGGACAAACATACCTGAGTCAACTCATCGAGGCTTGATGATCAGTTGACAAGTTGAATCAGGTGTGCTTGTCCGGGGCTACAATAGAAAGGTGTACTGTTGGGTGGTACTCGAGAACTGGAGATGGGAAACATGCAGCGCCTAGGACATCCATAGAATGAGTTTGACACCCCTGGCCTAGGACATGTTTGAGTGAGGGGGGAGGGCAGAGTTTGCACTGGGTTAAAAGTGATTGCATTCCTTTTGAAACCTGGTTCCCTCCCGGGTGTGAGCCGGGTGTCCCGTTCAATGCTGATGGCAAATTTGGCTAAAAACAAAGGGACCCCTTCCTCTGCCCAGGTATTTTACATATAATGTGGTTAGCTAATATGTTATAGCAATCTGGTGACCAATGGCAATGTCAATGGCATGGCACGCAACGATTGGTTGATGGAGATAACGTCTGTGCAGGGGAACTTGACCATAGTGAAGTATTTCAACCACGTGGAGTAATGAATTAGAAAATTCAAACGTACACTGAGTGTACAAAACATTAGGAACACCGACTCTTTCCATGACATGGACTACCCAGCTAAATTCACGTGAAAGCTATGATCCCTTATTGATGTAGTTTGTTCAATCCACTTCAATCAGTGTTGATGAATGGGAGGAGTCAGGTTAAAGAAGGATTTTTAGGCCTTGAGACAATCAAGATATTTATTGTGCATGTGTGCCATTCAGAGGGTGAATGGACAAGACAAAATATTTAAGTGCCTTCGAACGGGGCATGGTAGTAGGTGCCAGGTGCACTGGTTTGAGTGTGTCAAGAACTGCAATCCAGCATACCCGTGGAAAGCTTTCGACGCCTTGTAGAGCCCATGCCCTGACGAATTGAGGCTGGTTCTGAGCGCAAAGGGGAACGTGTTCCTAATGTTTTTTAAACCCAGTGTATACTTTATGGAAAATACATGTTGTGTGTTTCTTAATGATGCACCCTGCTGCCTTGTGGAAAATATAACCCTGCGGCGCAGATTACTGTTCGATTTGAGAAGGGCGCTTCTCCTCACCGCTTTTGCCCAGCCACGTAACAGGCCATAGCCCGGTGCACCCCTATTCAGCTTAATCATACTCTGAGTGACATGAGATAACGACACACCCAAGGAACACCTACATCAAACCCCACTGCCAACACACAAATATAGTCTTCTCATTCGCATTTCTTAATGAGGATAACCGTGGCGAAATCAGCCAGTTCAGCCCTGCTTTAATTTAGAAAATATAAACAAATGGCATTGACAAAGTTATTGGTACCCCGGAGCTAGTACTTGGTTGCACAGCCAAGATAACTGTCTGCAGACAAACACTTGTTGTTGTAGCCATCAGTGAGCTTGCCCCACTTTTCTACTGGCAATTTTGCTTTCTCTTTTGCTGCAAACTGCTCCAATTGTTAATGTTTGAGGGGTGCCTTCTACCAATTTCTGTTTTCAGATCTCGCCATAGATTTTCTGATCTGGACTCATTGCTGGCCACTCCAGAACATTCCAGTTTTTCTTCTTTAACCATTCCTGTGTACTTTTTGATTGTTTGCAGTTGTTGTCCTGCTGGATGACTCACAACCTTCAACGTAGACTCAGTTTTTGAACACTGGGTTGAACATTGCACTCCAAAACAACTTGATATTCTTCTGATTTCATGATGTCTTGCACACATTCAAGGCCCCCAGTACCAGAGGCAGCGGAGCAACCCCGCCGTATTATCTGGCCTCCTCTTCATTTGATTGGGTGTTCTTTTCTTTGACTGCTTCATTTGATTGGGTGTTCTTTCTTTGACTGCTTCATTTGATTGGGTGTTCTTTTCTTTGAATGCTTCATTTGGTCATTGGTAAACATAGGAAGACCCCACTGCTAAAAATTACATGGAAAAAGTCCTGATTGAACTTTCCAAGCTTTTAATCCTTGGGAAATGTTCTGTGGACCGATGAAACAAAATTAGGGCTCTTTTGCAATGCAGGTCAGCACTATGTGTACCGATGACCAAATTAAGCATTCCCATGTGTCCCAGTGTCGTTCTGTGTGTCTCAGTTGGTAGAGCATGGTACTTGCAATGCCAGGGTTGTGGGTTTGATTCCCACGGGTGACCAGTTCAAATGAAAATATATGCACTCACTACTGTAAGTCGCTTTGAGCCATTAACCTACTAACTTACTCCTCTTTGTTCCTATGTGGAACATAAAGCTTCCACGAGAGAGCTGCTGGTTTGGCGATGGTTTTCCATGACAGGCCACAATCCTTCATCTCCTTCTCATGCCATTAACACAGCCCCTAATAACACCAGCACTATCAAAACATTGCCTTGACCCATGGGGACATGAACAAGTTGGAACCAGCCTGATCGCAGCCTTCACCATTCTGTTTCACTTCAAGCGTCAGTAAAACAGAATGGTGATCAGGCTATGGGGACACGTGGGTATGAAAGTGAGTCCCCTTTGCAGCATAAGAGTTTTTGCTGTGGATAACTGAAAGATGTGTGATGTGTTAAGTACTGTAATCATGAGGGACTGTGGTCGGTTAGGGTTGAGGAAAAATATCCTCTTACGAAAAAAGAGTGCAGTATAACTGGAGTTAGAATGCAGTATATCTGAAAATACTGCATCCAAAATAACAGTGCAGTACACTGCAGTTATTCTACAATCACAGCTTCCAAAATACCACCGTTAACTGCAGTTGCTACACTTTTACTGCAGTTTCAAAACGGCAACATATTTTGGTAAGGGTCCCCTCCAATTTCAAAGTAAGTTCCGGTTGACAGTAAACATAGTAAAAACAGGACTAGTTTCTATACAGCTTGTGTAATTCTCTGTTCTCTGCTTTCCAGTCAATAAATAATTACATCTATTGACTGAAAAACAGTCATTACATTAATATGGTATAAGTAAGTCTTAGCCCTTTTAACAGCATCCAAAATACTACAGTTGACGACAGTTACTGCACTTCCACTGCAGTTTCGAAACTGCAATCTGTTTTTGTAAGGGAAAGTGTGAAGTTGATTTAAAAGGCCACTAGGTGTCCTACTTGATCCACATATTTCTAAACCCACAACAGCACCCTCACCCTGTAGTGTAGCATATGGGTATGTATACAGGCATTATACACACATTAAAAAAACATCAAATATACAAAGCACAACACTTATGTAAGGAATAATCAACGAGGGCTATGCGTTCTATGGAAAATAAAGAACGACGTGAAAGGGATGTTTCATGACACGCTATCGGAGTGGAACTGACCTTCCACAGAGTTGCATTATTTGACTGTAGACATTTGTTCAACATCCACTGATTTGTTAGCAAGTTAACTAGATAGCTATTAGTTGCCGTGGTAACCAAACTATCAGTCCTAGCTTGCATTATGAAAATAAAATTCAACAATGCCAATAATGTTTTCAATTCGACTTTTGCTTTCAAAAGCAGCTCAAACATAGAACATGTAAGAATGAACTATAGACACTCAATTCCACCATACAAATATACTCTGCATTATTTTAGTGATAATGTCAGACAAGCCAGTGTTTGGAGGATCGCCTCGGGCCGGCAACTGTGCCAATATATCCTTCAAACACCTGCTTCGAGGGCATTATTAAGCATTATAAATTATGTGGTTCGAGGTGTTGATTGGCTGACAGCCGTGGTATACCACGCGCATGCTCCAATTACATTGGTAAACAGTTTATAATAGCAATAAGGCACCTCGGGGTTTGTGTATCCAGGCACTCCGCATTGCGTTGTGCATAAGAACAGCCCTTAGCCGTGCTAAATTGGCCATATACCACACCTCCCGTGCCTTAAACTAGATATCAATGTAATTAGAGCAGTAAAAATAAATGTTTTGTGATACCCGTGGTATACGGTCTGATATATCATGGCTGTCAGACAATCAGCATTCAGGGCTCGAACAACACAGTTTATAAAGCATTGGGCCAGTAACCGAAAGGTTGCTGGATCGAATCCCCAAGCTGACAAGGCAAAAATGTGGTGTTCTGCCCCTGAACAAGGCAGTTAACCTACTGTTCAGTTTGCACTGCGATGCAGTGTTTCAGACCGCTGCGCCACTTGGGATGTTCCATCCACAAAGTTTTGAATGCTTATCAACTGCCTTGCAGAAAGTATCAAAATACTAAAATACTACACAGGACTCTCAATGTACTTAGAGCAGTAAAAATAAATGTTACCCATGGTATACGGTCTGATATACACTGCTCAAAAAAATAAAGGGAACACTTAAACAACACAATGTAACTCCAAGTCAATCACACTTCTGTGAAATCAAACTGTCCACTTAGGAAGCAACACTGATTGACAATACATTTCACATGCTGTTGTGCAACTGAAATAGACAACAGGTGGAAATTATAGGCAATTAGCAAGACACCCCCAATAAAGGAGGGGTTCTGCAGGTGGTGACCACAGACCACTTCTCAGTTCCTATGCTTCCTGGCTGATTTTTTTGGTCACTTTTGAATGCTGGCAGTGCTTTCACTCTAGTGGTAGCATGAGATCGAGTCTACAACCCACACAAGTGGCTCAGGTAGTGCAGCTCATCCAGGATGGCACATCAATGCGAGCTGTGGCAAGAAGGTTTGCTGTGTCTGTCAGCGTAGTGTCCAGAGCATGGAGGCGCTACCAGGAGACAGGCCAGTACATCAGGAGACGTGGAGGAGGCCGTGGGAGGGCAACAACCCAGCAGCAGGACCGCTACCTCCGCCTTTGTGCAAGGAGGAGCAGGAGGAGCACTGCCAGAGCCCTGCAAAATGACCTCCTTCAGTCCACAAATGTGCATGTGTCTGCTCAAACGGTCAGAAACAGACTCCATGAGGGTGGTATGAGGGCCCGACGTCCACAGGTGGGGGTTGTGCTTACAGCCCAACACCGTGCAGGACGTTTGGCATTTGCCAAGAGAACACCAAGATTTGCAAATTCGCCATTGGCACCCTGTGCTCTTCACAGATGAAAGCAGGTTCACACTGAGCACATGTGACAGACGTGACAGAGTCTGGAGACGCCGTGGAGAACATTCTGCTCCCCAGACCTGAATCCAATTGAGCACATCATGTCTCGCTCCATCCACCAACACCACGTTGCACTACAGACTGTCCAGGAGTTGGCGGATGCTTTAGTCCAGGTCTGGGAGGAGATCCCTCAGGAGACCATCTGCCACCTCATCAGGAGCATGCCCAGGCGTTGTAGGGAGGTCATACAGGCACATGGAGGCCACACACACTACTGAGCCTCATTTTGACTTGTTTTGTGACTCCAAATCCAGACCATGGGTTGATAAATTTGATTTCCATTGATAATTTTTGTGTGATTTTGTTGTCAGCACATTCAACTATGTTAAGAAAAAAGTATTTAATAAGAACATTTCATTCATTCAGATCTAGGATGTGTTATTTTAGTGTTCCCTTTATTTTTTTGAGCAGTGTACCATGGCTTTCAGCCAATCACCATTCAGGAATCCAACCACCCAGTTTATAATCACTTTCATACAACAGGTTACCAACATATTCAAATAATGGTTGACACATTTTCATAATTTCTTTTATTGTGATGAATTTTATTCATTCTATTTCATCCTTCCATAAGATATAGTCTCAACACAAATAAAGGGCTGTACCCAAACCGGCTGGTCATTCGTTCTATAAGTTTGGTTGCTAGAGACACGACCCAGTCGTTCAGTCTTTTTGTTCTGTATCTACCCAGTCGTTCATTCTAAATGTTCCATTGCCATACTGGTTGGCAACGTTCCTATCCCTTGCTTACTAGCTAGCCAACTACGGCTAACTTAGTCAGGTCAAACAGTGCAGCCACAATAACAACAGTAGCTGCAATTGCATTTGTTTAAGCTGCTTTCTAGTGACATATATTTGGATGCATCCATAACAATGAGCTAGTGAGGCATGATTTCTCCTGGCATAGAAAATGTGCTCTCTCGTCAGGCCACTGTTGTTCAGAGGAGCTACCCCACAACACAGCTAATACAAGTGCTCCACCAGTCCTGCCAAGACATAGACAAGAACATCTAGCAGAATTAGATGTTCTGCAAGATGTCACCGTAACTGACTTTATACCCCTTCCAATCCAAAATCAACATTTATGGCAAGTATAGTAGATATCACAACATTAATAAATAATGTTGTGAAACAGAGAAGGATGTGACATGTGGACTTAGTGCAAGAGAGATACTACAGGTGAATGATCTCTCCAGTGACTATTGCTAATGCAGTTGATCAGAGAGGAAGATTAATGAGTTAGCCAGCTAACTTTGATAATGAACCAGAAAATCAATAGTTATTTCGAGTTGTTTAAGAAAGCTTAACTTAAGTATGTGTTTTTGGTTGATGAGTCAATTAGACCATACCTATATTTAAGTTAGTTGGCATACTCATTGATCCTGCTTTGTAATATACCCCTTTGGTCCTCCTGACTTGAAAGTCTGGTTGTCTGTGTGGGTGGAATCAATTGAGGTCAGAATAGGTCATGAGTCAAGTGAGGTATCTTTTTATCCGAATGAAACAGTGTGGTGAAGAAAAGAGAGCTTTTTCATGGAGCTGATTTATTAAGCATGTACCCATTATTGGTGTCCTATATCTTATTAACATTACAAATGTGGGGTGAGGAAAACCTTGTCCATGAGAACTGTAACTATATTGTCTGTTAGTCTCATTCACCTATGATGCCTAATGAATGCTTACTGAATCGTTTAACATCCACATACATTTCAGTCATTCCACAAATAGCAATGTTACGAATCATGCAAAACTTCTGTAGGATTTCCTTGAATCAATGGGGTCTGTGGCTGTCATCCCTTCACATCCTTTTTGACGAGTTTCACTTACATCTAGGCCCATCTTGACAAAAATCTTTTCAACATAAAAACAAAAAACAAGAAAGATATCTGAATGTTTTAATGTCATTTTCATATCTATTTTCTAGGAAAATAACAAAACATAAATATATACTGAACAAAAATATAAACATGACATGTAAAGTATTGGTCCCATTTTCTTAAGCTGAAATAAAAGATCCCAGAAATTTCCCAATGCACAAAAAACGTATTTCTCTCAAAAAATGATTTTACACCCGTTAGTGAACATTTCACCTTTGCCAAGATAATCGATCCACCTGACAGGTGTGGCATATCAAGACGCTGAGACCAGCCACCCAGATAGCTGATAAAACTGGGTTTGCACATCCTAAGAATTTCTACACAAACTGTCAGAAACCATCTCCAGGAAGCTCATCTGCATGCTGGTCATCCTCTTGATGACAGCAGTTCTGGTCTTGACCTGACAGCAGTTCAGAGTCATAACCATTTTCAGTGGACAAATGCTCACCTTTGATGGCCACTGGCAAGCTGGAGAAGTGTGCTCCTCACAGATAAATCCCGGTTTCAACTGTACAGAGTAGATGGCAGACAGCATGTATGGCGTCGTGTGGGCGAACCATTTGCTGTGGTGAACAGAGTGCTCCATGGTGGTGGTGGTGGTGGGGGGTTATGGTATGGGCAGACATAAGCTACGGACTGCGAACACAATTGCATTTTATCAATGTAAATTTGAATAAAGAGAGATACTATGATGAGGTCCAGATACCCATTGTCGTGCCATTCATCCACCACCATCACCTCATGTTTAAGCATCACAATGCACAGCCCCATGTCACAAGGATCTGTACACAATTCCTGTAAGCTTAAAGTGTCCCGTTTCTTCCAAGGCCTGCATACTCACCAGAAATGTCCCCCATTGAGCATGTTTGAGATGCTCTGGATTGACGTGTACGACAGGGTGTTCCAGTTCCCACCAATATCAAGCAACTTCGCACAGCCATTAAAGAGGAGTGGGGCAACATTCCACAGGCCACAATCAACATCTATGCGAAGGAGATGTGTCGCACTGCATGAGGCAAATGGTGGTCTTGCCAGATATGGGCATGGATCAGAAAACCAGTCTACCTTTTAAGGTATCTGTAACCAACAGATGCATATCTGTATTCCCAGTCATGTGAAATCCATAGATTAGAGCCTAATTAAATTATTTCAATTGACTGATTTCCTTATATGAACTGTAACTCAGTAAAATCTTTGAAATTGTTGCATGTTGCGTTTATATTTTTGTTCAGTGTATATTTCCTTTTATGTCACTGTTTTGATCGACACTGAAACACTGTTGTCTCTGTGAACTTCGTTCATCTGTTGACAAGTTAGCCCACATGACCCCACCAAAAGAAAAAGAGAAAGAAGGGTAGAAAAAGGAACACATTCAACAGATGATATTAGTTAACAGACACCGTGGGTGAAATAAGCAAATTGGTGACACTGTAATGTCTGAAAATATCAACAAAGCTTGTTATGGATGGTAATGTTTAGGGAATATCTTACCAAAATGTGACAGAACCTAATGGAATGTTTTACTTAGGTCAGCAAGATATAATTGTGACTGCATATCAGCTTGCACATATCAGAGCATATCAGAGCTAGAACACTGCCAATTCACATACACTGGAAATGGAACTAAACTGATTTTTAAGAAATTCTACATAGCACCACCCAGTAGGGATGTCAATGGAAGTGGAGTTATGAACTGTTCAAATGCTATTTCACCAAAATACTTGTAAGTCTGTGCATACTCCCTTACCATTGAGCGCCACCGGCTCAACCAAGTGCATTATTGTCAAGTGAAATGCCAAATCCTGACCGGACAACCAGAATTCAAGGAAACGGAACCAAGGTTTCACCGTACTGTAAGTAAAAGAATAGAGTAGTAACAAATTTACCAATATAGAAAAGATAAATAATCATCAAGTATCATGTTAATTATCGTAATCAGTTTCTGTTTTGTTTCTCGTGTCAAAGTGGAGCCCACCACTGTTCATATAAGACCAAAGAGCAAAGCTCCGAGAGTGATAGGGCAACTTGTCTGCACCACCACCAGGTTCTACGCTGGAGATGTACATCATCTCTGATCTTGTGGTCCTCACCATGTACCACCAGGCAATGACACCATCAGCATAAACAGTACAGATGGCACCTTCTCTCTGCACTGCCAACTCAGGTCCATCCCTGTGGCAGTGAACAAGTCCATTGAGTGCACCTGTATGGTGTCTCATCCACTCTGGCCAAATGAGAAAAGGGCAAGATACACAAATGGATCTGAGTCTATACCACAGAATATGTGACTCACTCCCACAATCGGAGTCTCCAGTAGCAACAATCTAAATTGAGATTTATGTGCATTACTGACATCATGCTAAAAGTAGCATCACACTGAATGTACAGTAATATTGTAGTCTGTCTTTCCATTGTAGATGGGCCCAGCACTGTGACTGTGAGGAACCACTATGGGGCTGCGACACAGGACTCCCTGTGCATGGCTGTTGGATCCTCCCTGACTCTCAACTGTACTGCAGATGGAAGTCCCAGGCCACAGATGTGGTGGCAGCGGGAAGGCAGTAGCAGCCACAATATCAGCGAGACTCTCCACATCCCTGCAGCTCAGGTACAGTCCAACGGACAGTATGATCAAGTAGGCAGACAATAGTACATTACTATTGACATATTATTATATAAGAATAATATACTGTTATTATTATACTAATATTATATTAATATGTTGAATTTCCACAAAGGACTTACCCCAGTGTTTTACCCAAAATGCTCAGACTTTAGTGTTTTCACCTCCGTGGCCCGGTTCCAGTGTCTCACCGGACCATGGCCTCAGTGAACCTGCTCTGACTTGGGGCCAAGGTCAGGCAACTGGTACTATGCAGCTGGCATTTGGCTAACTGTGAACATGGGTTAACACCTTCTCACAAATCAACTGTCTTTCTGATGCAGAGGTTGTTGATTCTGCTCTTCACGTCCCCAATGTCAGCCCTAGCTATGGAAACACAGATCTCAAATAATAACACTAGAGCTTACATGAACATAATCACTGGCAAGACACTGGTGCTGTATTTAAAAACCCCTATTAGTACATTACTACATCTGCATGCCATGATGTCAGGTCATAATGAGCAATGTCTCAATCTACTTGAGAGTAAGACTTGGTGTCTGACCAAACCACTGTCTAACCACGATTTTATGCCACATTCATGTGCTAGTCGGAAACAAGGAAACTCAGAAATGTAAAATGTGTTAACTGGTTGAACGCGGCACGTGTATAACTATATACAACCAATTAGCAAGTCTGAAATTTCAGAGATTCCTAGTTCCGACTAGCATGTGAATACGGAAAATATACTACTGATGATACCCACAAGTCTGTCATAGATCTAGCGCATAATGAGTCACTGGGCTCTATTTTCAGCTGGTGCTAAGTAGGCGCAAGTGTAATCTCACATTAGTTTAAAATATCGCACGGGCATTTTCCAGCCCTAACACCAGGTTTGGCAATTTAACTGTCTAACATCAGCACACTTGCACTAAGGTGGGAGGGGTGGCAATATTTGAGGTGTGTCCTTAAAAGCAAGCGCAAAAGTGACAATTTAATGCAGCTATAATGGGAAGTTTTAAGACCCACAAAAAGCAGTTCTTAACGGTAATTCAGTTGATAATGGCATGGATATTCAGAGCCAAAGCACAGCCTATCCAGCCATGACACCCATGGCTGGATAGTAGGAGAAATCTCGTATTTAGAAACATAAAAAAAACAATTTGTTTCCTCACATTTAGTTTAATTAGTTTAATTGAATTAAACACCAAGCATAGTGGACATTTCCCCTTCTCTTTATATTGGATCTTTATCCAGCTCCTGTGAAAAGTTTGGATATGTGTAAAACCATCCATAGTCTAAGTTAACTTGCCTGTATTATATGGCCACGGAGAGCACTTATGGTGCCTGTACCTGTATTTAGACATAGCCTATTTAAAACAAGTTGTTTTGTTTTGAATAGATTTATACACTGTCTTTTTAGGCCTTATCATTAGCCTAGTAAATTTAATATTGCTTATTGACGTACGGCATGTCCATGTCCAGACTGCAATTTATAGTAGGCCTAGTGCCTATATAAGTGTGAATGCTATAGCCTATGTATAGCAATGTATTTCCATACCGAAGCAATGCAATGTGGACTGAAAACGATGTGGACTGAAAACATGTTCAAATTATTTAGCAAGTATGGGGAAGGCTATTTAACTAGGCTATAATGGACTAACATTCGAATTGGAGTTGATGACAATGCAATACATGAAAAACTGTAAATACAAAACTTGAAGCAACCACATAGTGCCTTGACTTATTTCTTATTTTGTTGTGTTACAGCCTGCATTCAAAATGGATTAAATTGATGTTTTCAATCTCAATCTCAAACATCTACATGCAATACCCCATAATGACAAAGTGAAAGCATGTTTTGAAAACAAATGTATAGAAAATGAAATACAGAAATATCTTCCTGGGTAAGTGTCTTAGAGCTTTGCTTTTTTATTTATTCTTCAAGCTCTGTCAAGTTGGTTGTTGATCATTGCTAGACAGTCTTTTTCACATCTTAACACATATTTTCAAGCTGATTTGAGTCAAAACTGTAACTAAACCACTCAGGAACATTCAAAGTCATCTTGGGAAGCAACTCCAGTACATATTTGGCATTGTGGTTTAGGTTATTGTCCTGCACAAAGGTGAATTTGTCTCCCAGTATCTCTTGGAAAGCAGACTGAAGCAGGTTTTCTGCTAGGATTTTGCCTGTGCTTAGCTCAATTCCGTTTATTTTTATCCAAAAAACTCCTTGCCGATGACAAGCATACCCATAACATGATGCAGCCACCACCATGCTTGAAAATATGAAGAGTGGTACTCAGCAATGTGTTGTTTTGGATTTGCCCCAAACATAACACTTTGGATTCAGGACATAAAGTTAACTTCTTTGACACATTTTTTCAGTTCTACTTTAACGCCTTATTGCAAACCGGATGCATATTTTGGAATATTTTTTATTCTGAACAGACTTCCTTCTTTTCAATCTGTCATTTAGGTTAGTTTTGTGGAGTAATGTTGTTGATCCATCCTCAGTTCTCTCCTATCACAGCCATTAAATTATTTAACTATTTTAAAAAGTCACCATTGACTTTAAAACAGGTTTCCTTCCTCTCTGGCAACTAAGGATGCGTGTATCTTTGTTGTGACTGGGTGTATTGATACACCATCCAAAGTGTAATTAATAATGTCACCATGCTCAAAGGGATATTCAATGTTAGTATTTTTTTACCCATCTACCAATAGGTGGCCTTTGCCAGGCATTGGAAAACCTTCCTGGTCTTTGTTGCTGAATCTGTGTTTGAAATTCTCTGCTCGACTGAGGAACCTTACAAATTGTATGTGTGGGGTACAGAAATCATGTTAAACACTATTATTGCACACAGAGTGAGTCCATGCAACTTATTAGGTGACTTGTTAAGCAACTCCTGAACTGATTAATGCTTGCCCTAACAAAGGTGTTAAATACCTATTGACAAGACATTTCAGCTTTTGATTTTTCATGAATGTGCTAACATTTCTAAAAACATAATTCCACTTTGACATTATGGGGTATTGTGTGTGTAGGCCAGTGACACAAAATCTACATTTAATACATTTTAAATTCAGGCTGTAACACAACAAAATGTGGGTGTGACTACTTTCGGAAGGCACTGTATTTAGCCATGGAGCATATTCTGATTGACAAGTGAGGGGCCAAGGCTTCGACACACCCACAACTTGTTTATTCATCAAAACCCAGCCCTTTTGCGCCACTGCCAGCTACTGCGCCCATAATTCCGGTTGTGAAAATACAACAAAATATTTCAGATACACTCTAGAACCTATAATGCTGTCGCCAGTGCTAAGATTTACCATTTGAGTTAGGTTTGTTAAAATAGAGCCCAGTAAGTTTGACAACAGGTACCAGGACAGTTTCATTATTCTCATTTTTTGGTTGTTGAAATCTTCTATTATTATCATTTCTAGGAGAGGCACCAGGGGCCCCTTACAGGTGTATTGCAAAGAACCAGTTTAGACAGACCAACACCAGCATCATGCTTCTGCTAACTGACGAAAAAAAGAACTAAGAGGTGTTTTTAATGACATATATTTGTTTTTACATTCGTACTGTTTGCCTGATGAACAGGATACATATAGAATGGCTCAGGAGTAACTGCAACTGAAAATGTGTGAGATACATGTTAAAGGGGAACTTCACTTTTTAACCTTCATTCATTTTCATTATATCCAGCATCAAACCGGTATCTCTGTGAAAATGGCAATTTTCTCCATTCTGTAGTCAAAAAGGTAAAAAGAAAAGGTAATCGGGGGCCATTTAAAATAAAATCAGTTTCACTGTCACCAAAGAACATAAGGGTGCAAATGTTTAAAAAAATCACAAAAACTCTGACGAAGGCTGTGAGGCCGATATGTAAGCTAATTAAATATCAGTGATGCTACCAAGAGCAGTGTGCGGTTTCCTTTTTCCTTCATCTTGTTCAATTGTTGCCATGCACCTGCAAATAAGATTGCTCAGATGTGCAAGTGCCTTTTGAATTTTGGATGCATAATAAATACAAATGAGCAACTTGAAATCCATTAGCTAATACAGTGCAATTTACTATAAAGGGTAACTTAATTTGCCCACTTTTAGACAACTCTGAATATTAATATTAAATGAGACAGATTTTGAACACAATGTGCCACTGAATAATGCAAGCATCGGTTTACATTGTATTAGTAACACTTCACATGATAAACAACACTAAACTCAAAACAGTACACAGCTTCTGGACAGTTGACAGTGGCACAGGTTTAGGAATCCAAAACAGATGGTTTGCTTTCAGGCTACTTGGCAGAATAAGTAAAAATACACCTATATAGTACATGTCCTTCTAGTTAAGTGGAATAATAATCAGGTCAAGGATGACTTTAGCCCAATTAATACCTGGTGCTAACATGTGTCCTTTGTCCTTATCTTGTCCTCATTCTGATTGTGCCCACATTTTTAGACAGGTGTAGACGATTAAAAGACAGATTGTGATCAGATCTTCCTGACCACCTCCGGAGGTAGTCAGGCACGCATTAGTGTAGACGGATCTAGACAGTGAAAACATTTAAATTATCATTATCCTGCCCTCTAAAATCATTGATAAGTGGCACCATTGACTTATGACATCAATATGTGGCATAACATAAATAGATTAATATTATTTTGAAAAAATTATCTGTAATGAACGCAATGCTGACACAGTGAACAGATAAGAAACACATTTTAATATCACGTGTAGATGCATGTCTGAAAATGTGGGCACAATCAGAATGTGGACGAAGGTATTGTTAGCATCAGGTATAAATGGGGCATTTGGGCCTCATGAGTGGGACAGCGGTCTAAGGCACTGCAACGCAGTGCTTGAGGCCATCACTGAATAGAGTTCCATGTAGTCATGGCACTATGTATAGCGCCTTCAGAAACTATTCACACCCCATGACATTTTCCACATTTTGTGTTACAGCCTGAATTTAAAATGGATTAAAGTGAGATGTCACTGCCGTACACACAATACCCCATAATGTCAAAATGAAGTTATGCTTTTAGACATTTTTACAAATTAATTAAAAATGAAAAGCTGAAATGTCTTGAGTCAATAAGTATACAACCCCTTGTTATGGCTAGCCTAAATAAGTTCTGAAGTAAAAATGTGCGTAACAAGTCATAATAAGCTGCATGGACTGTGTGCAATAATAGTGTTTGACATGATTTTTGAATGACTACCACATCTCTGTACCCCACACATACAATTCTCTGTAAGATCCCTCAGTCGATCAGTGAATTTCAAACAGATTCAACCACAAAGACCAAGGAGATTTTCCAATGCCTCCCAAAGAAGGGTACCTATTGGTAGATGGGTAAAAAAGAAAAAAAGCAGACATTGAATATCCCTTTAATCACATTGAAGTTATTAATTGCACTTTGGACGATGTATTAATACACCCAGTCACTAAAGATATTGGCGTCCTTCCTAATTCAGTTGTCAGAGAGGAAGGAAACTGCTTAGGGATTTCACCATGAGGCAAATGACTTTAAAACAGTTACATAGTTTAATGGCTGTGATAGGAGAAAACTGAGGATAGATCAACAACATTGTACTTACTCCACAATACTAACCTAAATGACAGAGTGAAAAGAAGGAAGCCTGACTAAAAAGCATTATGTTTGGGGCAAATCCTACATAACACATATCACTAAGTACCACATATTTTCAAGCATGGTGATGGCTGCATCATGTTTTGGGTATGCATGTCATCAGCAAGGATTAGCGAGTTTTTTAGGACAAAAATAAATGGAATAGAACTAAGCACAGGAAAAATCCTAGTGGAAAGCCTGGTTCAGTCTGCTTTCCAACAGACACTGGGAGACAAATTCACCTTTGAGCAGGACAATAACCTAAAATACAAGGCCAAATATACAATGGAGTTGCTTACCAAGACGACATTGAATGTTCCTGAGTGGCCTAATAATTTTTTAAAGAATAATGTGCAAATATTGTACAATCCAAGTGTGCAAAGCTCTTAGAGACTTACCCAGAAAGACTCACAGCTGTAATCAATATCAATGGTGATTCTAACATGTACTGACTCAGTGGTGTGATCCATAACGAATAACTATGGGAATAAATATCACTGATTTACAGAAATATTGGAACAAAGCTGACTAATGAAGGCAAATAATTTAGAATCCTCCAATCCTATAGCCTACTCCTGACAATCACGTTGTACAGCGCCATATTTTCCATTCCATCCTAATGGAAACCCTTAGGGTTTCCTTTTTTTTTTTCTCTGAATGGAAACACCATAATATTAATCTAATTAATTAAGCCAAATTTCTTAAAATCAATCCCATATACTATGTTATTACAAAAAGGTTTTAAATTCTCTGGTAATGCCAATACGGAATACTATCAAATGCTTTTCAACGATGCCCTCTGGTGGTCAAACTAGCAATAACTTTCAGTAACAGAAGAAATGGCTGAAAATTAAATGACGTGCCACAGAATGCTGCAGTAGCATGCAGGGTGTGCCGCAGTATGACACAACTTTTAAAGGAGGAACTAATGTACCAATATGGCATCACAGGACCATCCACTGGGACCAAAATTAAAACATTTGAAAAAACAATTCATAAGCCACATTAGGAGGGAGTGGGTTTATTTTGTTTGTGTCGGATCCATGCAAGTTCCCCAAAATGATTTCAAATCAGAGAAGGATTACTGAATGTAAGTACATTATTTACATTCAGAGGTGAATTTATCAAACCACTTACCGTGATAAAAGTGTTTTGTTGTTGTGCACTATCCTCAAACAATAGCATGGTATTTTTTTTTTGCTGTAATAGCTACTGATTACTAAGAATTTAAACTTTTTCCCATATAAGACATATGTCTATATCCCGGGAAGTTGGCTTTTGTTTACAATGTGATTCTGGTCACATTATTGCATATTGAGCAACAACTGTCCCAGGTTAGGGACACCGATCTCATATTAAATTACTCTTTACATATTGATCAATGGAAGAAAAGAAATTGGCGCCACCAAGCCAAAACTTTGGCAGTGACATAATGTAAATTGTGATCACGAGTAAAACACAATGTCACCTAATTTTAACATTCTGTCATAAACAGCACACGTTGAACTTAAAAATCAAGTTTTCCCATTTTAAAAAAGACTCTCTTCAGCTTGATTAAATAATGAAAAAAATCTGAGATCGGGCACAAGGTTATTTTTATTATTTTAGTTTTTTTTAATTAAACAAAAATTATACACCGTGCAACACTCCACAACATGTCAAAGTCTAGGTCTTCCAATTAGTATTAGTATTAAACGGCTCTTCAGTGTATAGTTAGCAGTGTTATGGTGCCTTCGCAGCCAAGTGGGATGTCGGAGTTTACCACATCTGGGAAAAGTCCACTTGAACGGCCCTCCAACTTGTAATTACTAGTTAAATCATCCATGGCTAGAAATATATATATATATATATATATATATTGTGAATTTTGTATTTGATTGTCCATCCCTGTTTCCCTGTTGCACACAACAATCTTCCATTCCCCCTGGGAAACAGAGAGGGGCAGTTGAATACAAGAGTCACCAAAAAATGCTTTCAGTTTTTTCTTTTAGTCTGTCTATCTATGGGTAAAGGGGTTGATGTGTTATGCTCGTTCCGCTCAGTGTTTCACCATAAAACACCAGAAAATGGCCAAAAGGAGTAGAACCAACTCACCTGCTTTTACACTATGATTTGACTATTGGATGTTCAATGTTTCTTTTGAAATAAATATTTTAAAAGGAATAGTTTCACCATATTAAAACCAGAGTTCAGTTCAAGTAACAGAGTTGACAGTAAAATGAGGGACAGATGTAAATGAAATAATAATCTTCAGAAATAACTGTGTTAAAGCAACAAAATAACTATGGCTTTACAATTATTATATTTTGGGGTTTGTGAGTTGAAATATTCCTAGAAGTCACAGAGGGGTGCAAAATGAAGACATGTCAAAATGCAGAATTTTGGCACTTTAGCAAGTCTTTATCCATAGTGAAAATCGGATTTATTGAATTCTCCATGTGGTTTATATTAAAGGGCTCTTCATTTCATATAACATGATTTAAAAATGCAATATTGGTGCATAATTTCTACTTAAATCAAGGGGATGTTGAAGGTTGGTTGCAATGCTCTCATCAAATTTGTTTGTTTATATGACATATGCACATGAAAGACATGAAGTCACTACTTGACTGATAATGTATCATGTTTGTAGTCATTTAAATGCATGTTAGTGCTTTTGGTATGTGTCAGGTACAATAAAAATGCATTTTGACAAAATATTTTGTGGCGGTAGCCTATTAGAAGAAGTGGAGGCATGTCTTGTTGGGGGCGTGGTTTTGTCTTAGTGTTTTTTGGCCTTCGATGAGACGTATTGTCATGCCAGTTAATGTGATTTGTTGTGTTGTGTGCTTAAAAGGTTAGGCATGTACACTGCCAGTTCTGCAGGTGTAATGACACTGACAAGTGCATGTGATACCAAAGAGCATGCTAAAGTTTTTTGTTTAGACCAGGAGTGTGAAACTCAATCAGCTCAAGGGCCATATTGAAAAGAAAACACAATGAATTTGTGGGCCAGACAAAGCCTATTATCTTTGTTTTTACAAAAAAATTGTGCATACTACGGCGACGCAAACTGGCGTTCGTTTTATTTTTAAAAAATACGGCCCTTTATAATGTCCACTTATTTACCTAGGATGTTGTATATAAATTAGTCTGTGACCCTAATCAAAAAGTATGTAATAATGCTAAAAAACTAAAACATAGCTAGGTTGTTGTAACATTTAAACTTAAAACATGTTTTTTTTTTGCATTGCATGGATCACTGGTGCGGTTGAATACAGCATTGCTGTATGGTGCACTCAACATGTCTTGTAGTTGAGTAGTCAGCCTAGGCTACTGCTAAAATGTTGCTGTAATAAGCCTACTGTAACGATGTTCGTCTGAGGAAGAAGTAGACCAAAGCGCAGCACGTGTTCATATTTCCTTTAATTAACTGAACATTAAATACAAAAGAACAAGAGAATAAATGAAAACCGAAACAGTCCTGTATGGTGCAAACACTGAAATGGAAAACAACTACCCACAACCCATAGTGGGAAAACAGGCTGCCTAAGTCTGGTTCTCAATCAGAGACAACGATTGACAGCTGCCTCTGATTGGGAACCATACCAGGCCAAAAACCTAGAAATATAACACACGGAACCAAACATAGAATGCCCACCCCAACTCACGCCCTGACCAAACTAAAAAGAGACATAAAAATGGAACTAAGGTCAGGACGTGACATCTACATGTTTCTCATTTGCATTGTGTTTTCAAATGAAGCTTTATTTACACTGCACATTTCAGACATGGAATGCAACACAATGTGCTTCAGAAAAAAACAAATAAAAACTATGTAAATAAAAACTTAAGTATTTACTACACAACAAACATGATAATTAAAAACTAACAACTAAAAAGCACCCTAAGGAAAACCAAAGCTAAAAAGGTGTGTTTTATGATCTCGTTTAAATACGTACACAGTTTCGGCCCCCGACAGGTTCTCTGGCAGGCTATTCCAGAGGCTGGGGGCATAATAACTAAAGGCTACCTCTCCATGCCTCTTGGTCCTGGGCTTTGGGATAGTTAAAAGGCCAGTACCAGAAGACCTGATGGACCTACTGGGTACATAACTTAACCACTGCGCCACCCGGGAGGCCCGTTAGTTGCTTTCTTGAACGTATGGATTATCAAAAGGTAAATTCTGTCACAATGCCAGATTCGTTCCCGTTACCCAGACTGGACGAATGTATCGACACTGTTGGTACTGCTACTTCTGTAACTAAGTTGGACCTCTTGAAAGGTTACTGGCAGATTCCGTTAACCTCACGGGCGTCTAAGTTTTCTGCCTTTGTAACCCCAGACAACTTCCTACAATACTCTGTCATGACTTTTGGGATGCGGAATGCACCAGCCACTTTCCAATGACTGGTTAACACCGTAATTAACGGTAGATTCAAGTTGTCTGTTATTAGTTCTCACTGTTCCTTTTCATTATTATGATTTGTATGAGATATGTTACGAGTCTGGTTTCCATCCCCCCCTAGACTTCAGGGCTAAAGGGATTTGTAACACTTTGTTCCCCTTTCTTCTCTAGCTCCCACCATGCAACCGTAAAAGCACTTGGCTCTAAGAAGCGGCTAATTAAAATGTGACGACAACAGTGCTAGCAGGGAGAGAAGCGGTGATCTGCATTATACCCCTGCACACACATTTCACAGCACAGCTGTATAGCATAGCATATTTCTACATAGCTGAGTGAATTGGGATATACAGTGCCTTCAGAAAGTATTCATACCCCTTCAACATTTTGTTGTGTTACAGCCTGTCCCCAGTCCACCTGGCCATGCTGCTGTTCCAGTTTCAACTGACCTGAGCCCTAGGACCATGCCCCAGGACTACCTGACATGATGACTCCTTGCTGTCCCCAGTCCACCTGGCCATGCTGCTGCTCCAGTTTCAACTTCCACCTGACTGTGCTGCTGCTCCAGTTTCAACTGTTCTGCCTTATTATTATTCGACCATGCTGGTCATTTATGAACATTTGAACATCTTGGCCATGTTCTGTTATAATCTCCACCCGGCACAGCCAGAAGAGGACTGGCCACCCCACATAGCCTGGTTCCTCTCTAGGTTTCTTCCTAGGTTTTGGCCTTTCTAGGGAGTTTTTCCTAGCCACCGTGCTTCTACACCTGCATTGCTTGCTGTTTGGGGTTTTAGGCTGGGTTTCTGTACAGCACTTTGAGATATCAGCTGATGTACGAAGGGCTATATAAATAAATTTGATTTGATTTGATTTGAATTCAAAATATATATATATTTTTTCTTACCCATCTACACACAATACCCCATAATGAAAAAGCGAAAATGTTTAGAATTATTTGCAAATTTATTGAAAATTAAATACGTAAATATCTCATTTACATACAGTGTATTTGGAAAGTATTCAGACCCCTTTGACTTTTTCCACATTGAGTTACGTTACAGCCTTATTCTAAAATGTATTAAATAGTTTTATTCCCTCATCAATCCACACACAATCTCCCATAATGACAAAGCAAATGTTTTGCATATGTATTAAAAAAACGTGAAATATTACATTTACATAAGTATTCAGACCGTTTACTCAGTACTTTGTTGAAACAACTTCGCCAGCGATTACAGCCTCGAGTCTGACGCTACAAGCTTGGCACACCTGTATGTGGGGAGTTTATCCCATTCTTCTCTGCAAAACCTCTCAAGCTCTGTCAGGTTGGATGGGGCGCGTTGCTGCACAGCTATTTACAAGTCTCTGGAGCAAGTTTTCATCAAGGATCTCTCTGTACTCTGGTCCATTGATCTTTTCCTCAAACCTGACTAGTCTCCCAGTCCCTGCTGCTGAAAAACATACCGACAGCATGATGCTGCCACCACCATTCCTCACCGTAGGGATGGTGCCAGGTTTCCTCCTGATGTGACGCTTGGCATTCAGGTCAAAGAGTTAATTCTTGGTTTCATCAGAGGGTCTTAATACTTATGTAAATAAGGTATTTCTGTTTGTTTTTAATAAATTAGCAACATTTCTAAAAACCTGTTTTTGCTTTGTCATTATGGGGTATTGTATGTCGATTGAGATTTTTATTTATTTAATCTATTGTAGAATAAGTCTGTAACGTAATAAAATGTGGAAAGTGTCAAGGGGTCTGAATTCTTTCCAAATGCGCTGTAAGTATGCACACCCCTAAGTCAGTACATGTTAGAATCACATGTGACTCACCACCTGAATGAGGTCTTATGTGGCAAAATGTTGAATGTTTTGGTACCTAGTGAACATTAAAAAAATATATTTTTTAACCGGGTAGGTTGAGAACAAGTTCTCATTTACAACTGCGACCTGGCCAAGTTAAAGCAAAGCAGTGCGACAAAAATAAGTTACACATAAACAAACATACAGTCAATAATACCATATAGAAAAATCTATGTACAATGTGTGCAAATGTAGATGATTAGGGAGGTAGGCAATAAATAGGCCATAGAGGCGAAATAATTACAATTTAGCATTAACACGAGTGATAGATGTGCAGATGATGATGTGCACGTAGAGATACTGGGGTGCAAGAGGGTAAATAATAGTATGAGGATGAGGTAGTTGGGTGTGCTATTTACAGATTGGCTGTGTACAGTGATCGTTAAGCTGCTCTGACAGCTGATGCTTAAAGTTATAGAGGGAGATGTAAAACTTTTTTGCAATTCGTTCCAGTCATTGGCAGCAGATAACTGGAAGAAAAGGTGGCCAAAGGAAGTGTTGGCTTTGGGGATGACCAGTGAAATATACCTTCTGGAGTGTGTGCTATGTAGTTGTCCACATATTCTAGGTCAGAACCGTCCAGAGTAGTGATACTAGTCGGGCGGGAGGACGCGGGCAGCAATCCGTTGAAGAGCATGCACTTAGTTTTACTAGCATTTAAAAGCTGTTGGCGGCGATGGAAAGAGTCTATGGCATTGAACTTCGTTTGGAGGTTTGTTAGCACAGTGTCCAAAGAAGGGCCAGATGTATACAGAATGGTGTCATCTGCGTAGAGGTGAATCAGAGAATAACCAGCAGCAAGAGCAACATTGATATATACAGAAGAGTCGGCCCAAGAATTGAACCCTCTGGCACCCCCATAGACTGCCAGAGGTCCGTACAACAGGCCCTCCGGTTTGACACAGAACTCTGAGAAGTAGTTGGTGAATCAGGCGAGCTAGTAATTTGAGAAACCAAGGCTGTTAAGTCTGCCAATAAGAATGCGGTGATTGACAGTCGGTAGCCTTGGCCAGGACGATGAAGACGGCTGCACAGTAAAGGCCTGTATTTTATCGATGGCGGTTATGATATCGTTTAGGACCTTGAGCATGGCTGAGGTGCACCCATGACCAGCTCGGAAATGAGATTGCATAGTGAAGAAGGTACGGTGGGATTCGAAATGGTCAGTGGTCTGTTTGTTAATTTGGCTTTTAGAGGTATATTTCCTTCACCCAAGTAGAAGCTTGATTTGTTTGGGCACAGCCTGCAGAGTTCTATCCAGGTCTATCTCTGCAGTAGATTGCAACTTTGCCCCTTTGGCAGTTCTATCTTGTCAGAAAATGTTGTAGTTAGGGATGGACATTTTTGGTGGCCTTCCTAAGCCAGGATTCAGACATAGCTAGGACATCCAGGTTGTCGGAGTGTGCTAAAGCAGTGAATTAAACAAACTTAGGGATGCTTCTGATGTTAACATGCATGAAACCAAGGCTTTTACGGTTACAGAAGTAAACAAATGAGAGCACCTAGGGAATGGGAGTGATGTTTTGGGCTGCAGGGCCTGGGTTAATGTCTACATCACCAGATGAGTAGCATAAGGGTACGGCTAAAGGCTATAAGAACTGGTCGTCTAGTGCTTTCAGAACATAGTAAAAGGAGCAGATTTCTAGGCGCGGAAGAATTGATTCAAGGCATATTGTACAGCCAATGGTATGGTACGATGTGAGTACAGTGGAGGTAAACCTAGGCATTGAGTGACAATGAGAGGTTTTATCTCTAGAGGCAGTATTTAAGCCAGGTGAGGTCACCGCACGTGTGGGGGGGTGGAACAAATCACCACACAAAAGAGCAATATACGAGGCATATTGACATTAGGGAGAGGCATGTGTAGCCGAGTGATCATACGGTTCAGTGAGTAGCTAGGCGAGCTGGAGACACGACGATTCAGGCAGCTAGCAGGCCGGGGCTAGCAGGCTAGCAGATGGGCCTCAGGGGGACGTCGCAACGGAAGAGCCTGTTGAAACCCCCTTGGGCGGTTACGTCGGTAGACCAGTCGTGATGGATCGGTGGGGCTCCGTGTCGGCAGCAAAGGGTCCAGGCCAAATGGCAGAAGAGGTATTGAAGCCCAGGAATTGTCTGATGGATCTCTTCGACTAGCCGGGAGATGGGCCTAGCTCCAGGCTAGCTCCAGGCTAACTGGTGCTTGCTTCGGGACAGAGACGTTAGCCAGGAGTAGCCACTTGGATAGCAGCTAGCTAGCTGTGATGATATGGTGTAAAGGTACAGAGCTTCCAGTAGGAATCCGGAGATGTGGTAGAGAAAAAGCAGTCCGATATGCTCTGGGTTGATATAGCGCTGTACAGATGGCAGGAATTGACCGGGCTGAGGCTGATGTCCAAGTTAACAGTGATGACCGCTAGCGGTAGCTAACTGACTACAAGCTAGTAGCTAGTTAGCTGGCTATCTTTTGCTGGGTTTCCAGATTCCGGGTGAGGAAGGGTTGCAGGAGAGTATGTTCAGTCCGTAGATGGAAATTGAGTTTAAATATATAAAAAATATATACTAAGACAAACAAAACTGACGTCCGACTGCTACACCATCTTGGATTCAATGTGAAGAGCTCCTCTTTGTCTACACCAATTCAGCATCGTTCACACCACCTTAAACTTTAGCCCCACCGATCTTGTTTTGCCCTCGGAGCGTTCAGAGCACACACTTGACACGTTCGCCGATGATTTGTTTACCTATGGATAACATGAAAACAGCCTAACCAGCTCTGCTGGCAACAATTTCATTACACTTGTTTGCAAACGTTTGCTGACACCAGACATTTTCAAAGCGTGATGTACACTTTAGCTTAAGACATGTAGCTACCTAGGTAAACAATGTACAAAATCACATGTCACGTAACGTAAGCTAATGCTCAAGCCAGCTAACGTTAGCTAGTTAAACAACAACGAACATAGTGCCAAATCATGTCGTTACTACACTGCATGAATGTGCTGGGATCAAACCATCCAGGTTCAATGTTGGCTAGGTAACATTAGGCTCTAACTAGCGAAGCAAACAGCTCTGGAATATGAATAACAACGTCAGCTAGGGAGCCAGCCAGCTAACATTAGCTAGCTAGCTAACAGTACACTTAAGCTTAAGACATGTAGCTAGCTAGCTAGGTAAACAATGAACCTAGCTAGGTAAACAATGTGTAAAATCACACGTCACATAACATTAGCTAACGAGCCAGCTAGCTAACATTAGCTAGTTAAACAACAATGAACATATGGCCAAATCATGTCCTTAATACACTGCATGAATATGCTGGGAGCTAACCAAACAGGTTCAATGTTAGTTAGCTGACATTAGACTCAAACTAGCAAAGCAACGCTCTGGGATACGAATAACGTCAGCTAGCTAACAGTACACTTCAGCTTCAAATGAAACCACGTTCTGTCAACATTAGAAACGTGTAATATTTGAAAATGTAGCTAGCTATCTTACCTGTATACATCATGCATGATGGATGCGTCTCCGTGTCATGGATGCCATGCCACAGTTGCCCTTAGTTTGAAGATGTAATCCGGAGACCGGTGTTTTCTCCAACTCTTTAGCTATCATAATCGAATTCCACTGATTTCAAAACTTGATCCTTCAGAGAGTGGAGAGTAATACTTAGCTATGCAGCTCCACTAGATGATACATTTTCTTAAAAGCCGCATTCGACAGGATTACCAACAGACTGACCAGCTCAAATAGACTGAAGTCTTCTATGACAGAACAATCCAAACTCCTCTCTCGGCATGTCCAGCCCACTCATTATCTCAGCCAATCATGGCTAGTGGGAATGTTGCTGACTTTTTCTGTGGCTTAACCAACAAGGCTTGTCATTTAACAATTGTATTCATATTTACAGATGGCATACAAGTTTGTTATTAAGGCACATGAAAATTCACATGTTCTGGAAGGCATTTCTGCCTTTTTGATCAAATATTTTTTACGTTGAAATGGCTCTCCTGTGAAGTTGACTTGCGACATATGCCTAGTTTCCTGAATCGGGTGACATTTGGCAGCGATTACAGCTGAGTTTTTCTGGGTAAGTCTCTAAGAGCTTTCCACACTTGGTTGTGCAACATTTGCCCTTTATTATTTTTAAAATTCTTCAAGCTCTGTCAAATTGGTTGTTGATCATTGCTAGTCAGCCATTTTCATCTCAAATCAAATTTTCTCACATACACATGGTTAGCAGATGTTAATGCAAGTGTAGCGAAATGCTTGTGCTTCTAGTTCCAACAATGCAGTAATATCCAACGAGTAATCTAACCTAACAATTTCACAACAATTACCTTATACACACAAGTGTAAAGGAATGAATAAGAATATGTACATAAAACAATATATGAATGAGTGATGGTATAGAACGGCATAGGCAAGATGCAGTGGATGGCATAGAGTACAGTATATACATATGAGATGAGTAATGTAGGATATGTAAACATATAAGTGGTATTGTTTAAAGTGGCTAGTGGCCCATTACATCAAGATGGCAAGATGCAGTTAATGGTATAGAGTACAGTATATAAATATGAGATGAGTAATGTATGGTATGTAAACATTATATGAAGTGGCATTGTTTAAAGTGGCTAGTGATACATTTATTACATACATTTTTCGATTATTAAAATGGCTAGAGTTGCGTCAGTATGTTGGCAGCAGCCACTCAATGTTAGTGATGGCTGTTTTTCAGTCTCTCGGTCCCTGCTTTGATGCACCTGTACTGACCTCGCCTTCTGGATGCTAGCGGGGTGAAAAGGCAGTGGCTCAGGTGGTTGTTGTCCTTGATGATCTTTTTGGACTTCCTGTGACATGGGGTGGTGTAGGTGTCCTGGAGGGCAGGGAGTTTGCCCCCGGTGATGCGTTGTGCAGACCTCACTACCCTCTGGAGAGCCTTACGGTTATGGGCAGAGCAGTTGCCGTACCAGGTGGTGATACAGCTCAACAGGATGCTCTCGATTGTGCATCTATAAAAGTTTGAGTTGTTTTTGGTGACAAGCCAGATTTCTTCAGCCTCCTGAGGTTGAGAGTCACTACTGCGCCTTCTTCACCACGCTGTCTGTGTGGTTGGACCATTTCAGTTTGTCCGTGATGGTTATGCCGAGGAACTTAAAACGTTCTACCCTCTCCACTACTGTCCCATCGATGTGGATAGGGAGGTGCTCCCTCTGCTGTTTCCTGAAGTCCACGATCATCTCCGTTGTTTGGTTGACGTTGAGTGTGCAGTTATTTTCCTGACACCACACTCCGAGGGCCCTCACCTCCTCCCTGTAGGCAGTCTCGTCATTGTTGGTAATCAAGCCTACCACTGTAGTGTCCTCTGCAAACTTGATGATTGAGTTGGAGGCGTGCATGGCCACGCAGTCGTGGGTGAACAGGGAGTACAGGAGAGGGCTGAGAACTGTGGGGCCCCAGTGTTGAGGATCAGCGGGGTGGAGATGTTGTTATCTACCCTCACCACCTGGGGGGCGGTCTGTCAGGAAGTCCAGGACCCAGTTGCACAGGGCAGGGTTGAGACCCTGGGTCTCGAGCTTGATGACGAATTTGGAGGGTACTATGGTGTTAAATGCTGAGCTGTAGTCAATGAACAACATTCTCACATAGGTATTCCTCTTGTCCAGATGGGTTAGATGGGTTAGATGGGTTAGGGCAGTGTGATTTGCATCGTCTGTGGACCTATTGGGGCGGTAAGCAAATTTGAGTGGGTCTAGGGTGTCAGGTAGGGTGGAGGTGATATGGTCCTTGACAAGTCTCTCAAAGCACTTCATGATGACAGAAGTGAGTGCTACGGGGCGGTAGTCATTTAGCTCAGTTACCTTAGCTTTCTTGGGAACAGGAACAATGGTGGCCCTCTTGAAGCATGTGGGGACAGCAGACTGGGATAAGGATTGATTGAATATGTCCGTAAACACACCAGCCAGCTGGTCTGTGCATGCTCTGAGGACGCAGCTGGGGATGCCGTCTGGGCTTGCAGCCTTGCGAGGGTTGACGCGTTTAAATGTTTTGTTCACGTCGGCTGAGTGAAGGAGAGCCCGCAGGTTTTGGTAGTGGGCCGTGTCAGTAGCACTGTATTGTCCTCAAATCTAGCAAAGAAGTTGTTTATTTTGTCTGGGAGCAAGACATACTGGTCTGGGACAGGGCTGGTTTTCCTTTTATAGTCCGTGATTGACTGTAGACCCTGCCACATACCTCTCGTGTCTGAACCGTTGAATTGCGACTCTACTTTGTCTCTATACTGATGCTTAGCTTGTTTGATTGCCTTGCGGAGGGAATAGCTACAGTGTCTAGGTGTAAGCAGACAACCAGGTTTATCTCTAGGAGTTTGCCTGTGCTTAGCTCCATTACGTGTTCTTTTTAATCCTGAAAAGCTCCCCGTCCTTGACGATTACAAGCATACCCATAACAAGATGCAGCCACCACTATGCTTTAAAGTATGGAGAGTGATAATGTGTTTTATTGGATTTTCCCCAAACCTAACACTTTGTATTCTGGACAAAAACTGAATTGCTTTGCTACAGTTTTTGCAGTATTACTTTAGTGCTTTGTTGCAAACATGATGCATGGTTTGAAATATTTTTATTCTGTACCGGCTTCCCTCTTTTCACTCTGTCAGTTAGGTTAGTATTGTGTAGTAATTACAATGTTGTTGATCCATTCTCCATTTTCTCCTATCACAGCCATTAAAGTCTGTAACTGTTTTAAAGTCACCATTGGCCTCATGGTGAAATCCCTGTGCGGGTTCCTTCCTCTCTGGCAAATGAGTTGTATCTTTGTTGTGACTTTGTGTATTGATAGACAATCCAAAATGTAAATAATAACTTCACCATGCTCAAATGGATATTCAATATCTGCATTTTATTACATTTTTTACCCATCTACCAACAGGTGCCCTTCTTTGTGAATTATTGGAAAATCTCTGGTCTTTGTGGTTGAATCTGTTTGAAATTCATTGCTCGACTGAGGGACCTT
The DNA here is from genome assembly GCF_018296145.1 of Oncorhynchus tshawytscha. Taxonomy (NCBI): domain Eukaryota; kingdom Metazoa; phylum Chordata; class Actinopteri; order Salmoniformes; family Salmonidae; genus Oncorhynchus; species Oncorhynchus tshawytscha. Next base: position 44,611,662 of record NC_056437.1, read on the forward strand.
ACGGGTAATTGAATGTGTGTTGTACAGAGATAAGATAGTCATTCAAAAATCAGGTTAAACACTATTGTTGCACACAGAGTTCATGCAACTTCTTATGTGACTTAAGCAAGTCTTTACTCATGAACTGCATGTCATAACAAATGGGATGAATACTTAATGACTCAAGATTATTTTAAATGTTGTTTTAAAAAAAAATCAATTTGTAAAACATTTTGAAAAACTTAATTCCACTTTGACATTATGGGGTATTGTGTGTAGGCCAGTGACAAAACAAATCTAGATGTAATCCATTTTAAATTCTGGCTGTAAGACAACATTTGGAAACTTCAAAATACTTTCTGAAGGCACTGTACATGTATCGTCCATTCCATTATTATCAGCGAAAAGCATAGGTCAAGTATTGTGATAGACAAATTACATATTTACCTGGTTTATTTGATATTAATGTTAACAATTAATATTTGACTAATAATAAGACATTTCTGTCCTGTTAGTGTCTGTTTTCATGGGCTCCACTCTAGTCCCCTGCAGTTAATCTGGGCGTATAGTCACTGGAGATGGCTTGAGCTGACAAATGGGTTAAAGACTGAATTACAGTAAAACACAAGAATGTGTTTAACTTGAGATAGTTTAGGAGTAGAACAATCCCTCATTGTCTCAAAATCATCCTTGCATCTGGGAAACTAAACCAGGGTGGGGTTAAGACAACAACCCAAGTGCACTTAACGACAGCATGAACCCAGAGTGGCTTATGATGCCCCAATCTGCATGAGGGTGGTTGAACCAACTATGACTGAGTATTGTTAATGTCAGTCATATATAGTACTCTGCATTTGTGTAAAGGTTAGTTTACTCGGTCCAACACAAGGGTGGGGGGTTGTAAAGATGATTGTTTGAAGAAATGACCAAGTCTCTCTCAGTACTGAATTTCTATGACGTTTTTTAAGTGCTGAGGGGTGAATGAATGTGAAGTCTAAGTTAAATAATACATTGATTCATGTTCATTCTGAGCCATACATCATTGTTGTCTACATTACGTACTGTACTGTATGTGTAAATCAAAATCAAATCAAATCAAATGTATTTGTCACATACACATGGTTAGCAGATGTTTATGCGAGTGTAGCGAAATGCTTGTGCTTCTAGTTCCGACAATGCAGTAATAACCAATGAGTAATCTAACCTAACAATTCCAAAACTACTACCTTATACACACAAGTGTAAAGGGATAAAGAATATGTACATAAAGATATATGAATGAGTGATGGTATAGAGCGGCATAGATGTGTAGATGTGCTTGACAAGATATAGGCTAAGTTGCATTATCCATGTAGTGTTGGAGCATCCATCCATAGTTCTGTAACTTACAATATGGTGTTGTGTCTTAATTTGACCACCGGAAATGTAAATAAGTAGTGTATTAGAGGTTAAAAAGGCTTCTGAAGTTTGTAATTCTCACATTGAAATTTCAGACTTGATTTTCCCTTACGAAAAAGGTATCAACCCCTACAAAAATGTCCATCAATTATAATCCACATAATAATTCACATTTCCTGTTACTGCAAGATTATTTTCCTGCTGTAGCAAACTGGTTCAAATTAAGATCGGACATCTTTATGACACCTGTCTTGAATGTCACTAACAGATCGAATGCATTTCCACGGATTTAACATGATTGTGTCACATGTGGTTAGTCAAGCACTCTGACAAGAGTCAGAATAATGTCTGGTCATATGTTGGAAATGTATACTGTTCAATTTCTCCCATAGTTCACTTCTCCAGAGTACTGACAGACATGGGCTTGGATTGATAAAGGTAAAGGTAATGGCAAAATATCCCTGCATCCTTGGGCCTTTAGAGAGCTCTATCACGAGCATATATCACAAATGTTTGTGAGAATAATTCCAAGTGACTATAACTGCAAAGGTCACTCAAGAGAATCTTAACGTCACTCAAGAGAATATGAATCCCACAACTGGAAACCAATGGATGATCACTATTTAGGTCATAGACAGCATCCGTGAAACTTACCCATGTTTAAAAAGGCTATACACGGTTGATGACCTGGGTATAATTTGACCCATACAGTAAAAGTACAGTAAAATCATGAATAAATATTTTAACGATGTCGTTTTCTGATCGTAAACTTATATTTTTCTGTTTGAGAAGATGTCATGTCTGACAACTTATTTTTCATGACATAATCAAGACGTCATGGGAAAGGAATCATATTTTGGTTATCTGCAACCAGATTAATAAAATGTATTTTTCTAAAGATTTGAACAATACATCCTTACAGCCAACTTATTTTTCATGACATAATCAAGACGTCATGGGAAAGGAATCATATTTTGGTTATCTGCAACCAGATTAATAAAATGTATTTTTCTAAAGATTTGAACAATACATCCTTACAGCCAGTATTCAACCTGTCCATGGCATCATAAAATACGGCATAAATGACATCACTGCAACCAATTTTTGTTCTTTGACCCTTTACTCAGTAAAAGGAAGCCCCTTTGGCAGCGATTACAGCCTTGAGTCTTGGGTATGATGCAACAAGCTTGGCACACCTGTATTTGGGGAGTTTCTCCCATTCTTCTCTGCAAAACCTCTCAAGCTCTGTCAGGTTGGATGGGGAGCATTGCTGCACAGCTATTTTCAGCTTCTCCAGAGATCTTCGATCGGGTTCAAGTCCGGGCTCTGGCTGGGCCACTCAAGGACATTCAAGAGACTTGTCCTGAAGTCATTCCTGCGTTGTCTTGGCTGTGTGCTAAGGGGAGGTGAGGGCCCTGGGTGAGTGGTGCCAGAAAAATAACCTCTCACTCAACATCAACAAAACAAAGGAGCTGATCATGGACTTCAGGAAACAGCAGAGAGAGCACCCTCCTATCCACATTGACGGGACCGCAGTGGATAAGGTGGAAAGCTTCAAGTCCCTCGGCGTACACATCACTGACAAACTGAAATGGTCCACCCACACAGGCAGTGTGGTGAAGAAGGTGCAACAGCACCTCTTCAATCTCAGGAGTTTGACAAAATTTGGCTTGGCACCTAAAACCATCAAACTTTTACAGATGCACAATTGAGAGTATCCTGAGAGTAGTCTGTATGACCGCAACCTCAGTACGGAAACTGCACTGCCCGCAACCTCAGAGCTCTCCAGAGGGTAGTGCAGTCTACCAATGCATCACCGGGGGCAAACTACCTGCCCTCCAAGACCTACAGCACCCGATGTCACAGGAAAGCCAAAAAGGTAATCAAGGACAACAACAACCTGAGCCTGTTCACCCCGCTATCATACAGAACGCTAGGTCAGTACACCGTTGGAGCTAGAAACACAAGTATTTTGCTACACCCGCAATAAAATGTGCTAAACACGTGTATGTGACAAATAAAATTTGATTTGAGGGTCACTGTCCTGTTGAAAGGTGAACCTTTGCCACAGTCTGAGGTCCTGAGTGCTCTGGAGCAGGTTTTCATCAAGGATCCCTCTGTACTTTGCTCAGTTCATCTTTCCTTCGATCCTGACTAGTCTTACAACCAGTATACAACCTGTCCATGGCATCATAAAATACAGCATAAATGACGTCAGTGCAATCAATTTTTGTCCTTTGGGGTAGTCAGTCTTTTATGTTGGTTTTGTAAGTACCTCAACATTGGTGAGAGAGGGAAAACAATTCCAAGTTTCTCCTGAGAGATGTTTTATTTTCCATCCACAAAATCTTGTTGCGTTGCCAGGCAACCCGTTGTCTGCACATGGGAGTGGTGGTGCAGAGGGTGGCAGGTAAATAATTACCTCAGTAAGGTGCTAGGTTAGAAAACATAGGGGGAGAGCCCTGCTACCATAACTTTCCTTCCCCCTGACTGCTGTTCCATCATAGCCCCCATCAACTGACTGAGGTGATGACTGAATTAACCACGCATTTTAACAAGGGCAAGACATTATTAATAACCTGCGGTCCTGTTAGTGTTTTTTGTTTATCGTCATGATAAAGTTGTATGTTTGACTTGATAATGATGGTGGAGTTGGCTACAGCATACTGTATGGGACCAAGCAATGGTAATACCAGATCTTGCCAATGAATTGTTCAAGCAACAATGGTGCTGTCAAGGGTAGTTAGACAATACAAAGTAAGAAGGAAATCTCTGCTCAGAAATAGTATGTTTTCCATTCACAGATTCTCATGGGTCTTTCATTGAACATTAATATTTGTGTGGATTTTACTTAAGCAATCCTGAGACTGGTTGTTAACAGAAAACAGACTGAACAGTCAAAAATTGCAGCCGTTTTGAGGCCTTCCTCACAGTGGTTAAAGTCTAGATGAAAGCCAAGATACTTGGTTGTTGTCAGAGGACTCCAGTCACAAGTCATAGACTGACCTCTCTGCTACTGCACGGCAAGTGGTACTTGAGCGCCAAGTCTAGGTCCAAAAGGCTCCTAACAGCTTCTACCCCAAGCCATAAGACTGCTGAACAATTAATGAAATGACCACCCAGACTATTTGCACTGACACCCTCCCCCCTTTGTTTTTGCAATGCTGCTATTCACTGTTTATTATCACCCCTACCTACATGTACAAATTACCTCGACTAACCTGTACCCCCCCGCACATTGACTCGGTACCGGTACCCCCTGTAAATAGCCTCATTATTTTATTGTGTTACTTTATACATTTTTTTAAAACTTTAGTTTATTTAGTAAATATTTTCTTAACTCTATTTTCTTAACTGCATTGTTGATTAAGGGCTTGAAAGTAAGCATTTCACGGTAAGGTCTACCTACACCTGTTGTATTCAGCGCGCGTGACAAATATTTTTTTTAAATGTAATGCAGAGACACAAATGTTATCCATAATGATATTCTGTTGTAGCTATCGATAATCATAAAAATTACTTTTATAAAAAAAATAGAGGACCAAAAAAAAAAAACCACAGGTCCCAGTTTGAAAACCCGTGCAGTAGTTAATATTCAGTATCCTCCATAAGTCTTGAGGCTGTGTAGCTACAGTAAAATGTGAACTTTCGCCCTCAAGGTTACAGAACTGAAATCCCTAAACCAGCCATCAAAGCCTAGTGTTACTATTCCAGACAATACATTGAGTGGAACAACTCTGGCTGAGACAAGTAGCCTTTATAAAGACACACATTATAAGGGCAATTGAACATACCTATCTACCGCTGAGGTAACTGACTTGGCCCAGCCTAATCTATCAGAACCACACACCGCAGTGCTGACATGTCAAATAATAGATCCGGCATGGGAAGTAGAATGACAACCATGGTAGGGATGAGTCACGGACCATCACGCCTGTCGAGATAGCAGACCCAGAAATAATGACCCTGCTATTTCACCCCACACACACACCCATGGCAATAAAGCTTGTGCTGCAGGAGAGGAAGGGCACGGGCAAAATTAGCCCTACATTCCAATTAATGTGTCCAACTCAACTGCCGCTGCTTGGACTTGGCAGGCCATTACGACTCTCTCCTTCTCTCGCTCCCACTATTTTGAATGAACAAGTGCCCCTGGGGAAGCGAGTTCGAGACAGATTTCCTCCAGATCCAATTTCACCTGTGTGAGCCACTGTGTCATGCTGTCATGGAAATGCCAGCCGTGTTCACCCTTGGACTCCTTTCTCTTTTAATCAACTGCTTGTATGATGGATGTGGTGTGCTGTGTTGTAGTTCTCGTCCTTAAGCAACCCACTACATGTTGATGCATCACATTCAAATAGGTTGTTTCAGTTGTGAGGAAATGCAGTGTTTGTATGGGAGGGGGCATTAGCCAAATTACAGACACAAGATGTGAGAATGACTTACTGTGCAGTATATTCTCTCCGGTACCAATAGTTCATCATTTCTCATCATTAAATAACAGGTGGGTTGACTTTACAATTAATACTTTTGTCTCTATGGGTGTTGATAGCATCTCTCAGAAGAAGCTCCCATGAACCCTTTCAGGTTGTCATTATGGACTAGTTGTCACACCTGCTACAGCTCCACCTCTCTGGTCTCGACGGCGGCCCATCACTACGTGCACCTGTCACGATCGTTAGGCGCATCAGCGCTTCATGGAACTCACCTGGACTCTATTACCTTATTGATTGCCTCCCCTATATCTGTCACTTCCTCAGTTTCTTCCCCGTCTGCATTAATGTCATTATCTTACCCTTGTCCAGACGCTGTCCGTGTTTTGTTACATGTCTGTTATTTATTAAATATTCACTCCCTGTACTTGCTTTTCGTCTCCCAGCGTCTGTCCTCCACATAATGCAGACACCAATATTTGAAGCATAAGGGAGATTTTTGTTTTTTGTTGGGGTTGGTGACGTCGGGTCCGGGTGCCAGTGACGAAGGAACCGGGTGTGCCTCAGCTGGCTCGTTGAGCTTCCATGCCTCAACTGGCTCGAGGTTTTCTTGCCTCAGTTGGCGCGGCAGGCTACCATCCCACGTCATGGCTCAGCCAGCTTGTCGGGCTCCCACGCCTCATCTGGCTCATCAGGCTCCCATCCCACATCATGCCTCAGCCGGCTCGTTGGGCTCCCACACTTCAGCCGGCTTGTCGGGCTTCCACGCTTCAGCTGGCTCCCTCGGCCGACCCATCAGGCTCGCCCAGGTGGGACGCTGAGTGTCGCCCCTAGGGACGGGGTTCTGTAAAGCATGCTCCCGCTCCCCTTCTCTGGCGCTCGAGGGCGCCAGGAGGCCCATCATTACGCACAACTGTTACCATCGTTATGCGCATCAGCGCTTCATGGGACTCACCTGGACTCTATTACCTTATTGATTTTCTCCCTATATATATATATATATATATATATAAATTTCTTCCCTGTGTCTGCATTAATGTTATGTTTCCCTTGTCCAGACACTGTCCATGTTTTGTTTCATGTCTGTCATTTATTAAATATTCACCCCATGTACTTGCTTCTCGTCTACCAACGTTTATCTCCACAGTAGTAGAGAGAACGACAGAGTTGGGATGCAGATTACAGGCGCAAACGCAAAGAGACATTACAATGTAGAAAAACTAATATTTCATTCCGGAAAAACAATTAGAAAATCGACGGTAGAGCTTTACGATTTAATTGCATTGTATAGGCATAGCAATGAGGTTTGTTGGCAGTTCTTCAAATGAATGTAGGGGGGACCTTGGTGGCCTTTGGTGTTGTAAAGCCATTAAAATCCTCAGTGTTTTTATGGACATGTAAATGTCTCCAAACCTCAGTCCTGACATAGAGATGGACGCTCATATCAATGTTTCACTGATTTCCATTAACAGGGGTGGCCATGTATTCGGCGATATGCTGTATTAAATATGCCTACCAGCCAGAGCAAATACACAGGAGATTCAGCATGTCCTCTCTATGTAAATTGGCATACATGTCGAATAAGGAGTACAGCAATTGCTGTTAGACTTCAATCACTGGGTATTTGTATCATTATAGTCTATGATTACCCATCTAGCCAGCCAGCCAGTGTTAGGCCTACATTACCATGGCAGTCTGAGTGGGAGAGGGAGGTGTCATGTGACTGATTATTAGATCTCTCTATGAATAAACGCTTTGCCGATTTTTCAGTCTGCTGGAGTTTACTTGAGCCGTTTCACATGAAAATGTGGATTTTTAAAGTGAAATTCTTGCAGCTCTACACAATTTACAATGGGATTGAGAGAAAGATGTGCAGTTATCAAAGTTTCATATATTCAACTTCTCAGATGCATTCAGATTCAGTTTTCAAATGAAGTTCTCCAAATTCAGATTTAAAACCAGAGACAACATCCTGGTACTTTTCCAGCCAGCAGAAGCAGAGGAGAACAGATCTAATTAAATGCTCACTGTGTAAACAGCCTCTTTTGTTTTCTGAAGTCAATGTGGCATGTCAAATTTTCTTCATATGAATTTGGCTGTTGCACTTGAACTGTTTTGGCTGTATTTGACTCTCTGTTCTCTACCTTTCCTGGCTGGAAAAGTACCAGGATGTTGTCTCCGGTTTTGAATATGAATTTAGAGAACTGAATTTGAAAACTGAATCTGAATGCATCTGAAAAGTTGAATATATGCAACTTTGAAGAACATGAAATGATAAACTTGATACACAGACATTGAATGCTATCTACCATATTGAAACTGAATATATACATATTGAATTAGAATAATAATGTAATACAAATTCAAAATTATGGCATTTCTGTTGGCACAGAAATCACTCCATATTACTTATTTACATAATGGACATGTAAGAGAGTACACTATAACCCATTGAGGTAACCAAATTTGCTGCCCAAAAGGTAAGAGCTAAACTCTTGTACAGTCAATACACCATTCTGGAAACAAATTTCCTAATGAGCATTGCATATACTTTGTCTCATTAGGTATTATGTTGCCTGCTCATGTTTTATTAATGTAGTTATACATATTTATTAACAGCTATTAGCACGTACAGTATGTCATGCAAAATAATGCATTACACATAGCTCATAAGGCGTTATAAATGTACTTATAAATGCATTATGAAGAAAGCACTAATAGGAAGTGTTACCAAGATTGCTTTTGCAAAAGGGACCTGTGCCAGTGGTACAGTAGGCAAGATAAGAGTGCAAAGATGGTCACTGGCCAGTGACTACACATTTTAACTTTTCCAAGTTATAATTTGTGGCACGAGCAGTAGTAGTGGCCATTTAATTAAAAGTGGCCAACTTAAATGAATAAACTGATTAATTTGACTCATTTCATAAACTAAGCTACTGTGACTAAAAAGGTCACCCTTATAAATGAAGCATCTGTAACTGCAATGGCAACATTAACATTAAAGCCAAATCACTGCTGTCTAATGAAGATAATCCAATTCATGCAGTTTTAATGATGCCAGTGCATCATTGCCAGACATATCAACACAAGGCTCATCACTGTACTGTGCAGCAGGACCACTGACCGGCTTAAGCTTGGCTTACTGAACACAGAAACATGTAATGGGGGCTATTTGTGTCTCTGTCTGCATCAAGTTATCAGGTGAGAATAAAGCCTCGCTCTTGCCAAGGAAATGCCTCATGTTGTTGACCCGTCTGAAACCATGTGTAAAAGAAAATCATACTTTCCACCCGTGTGTGTGTGTGTGTGTGGACAAACAAACATTTGACCAACTGGGGACATTTTGTTAGTCCTCGCAAAGTCAAATGCTATTTTTAGGGGGTTTAGGATTAAGGTTAGAATTAGTGTTAGGTTTAGAATTAGGTTTAGGGTTAGGAACTAGGGTTAGGAGCTAGGGATAAGGTTAGGTTTTTGGGATAAGGTTAGGGTTAGGTTTAAGGTTTACGGTACGGGTTAGCGTACAGATTAGGTTCATGGTTAGGGGTAAGGGAAAATATGATTTTGAATAGGACTGAATGGTGTGTCCCCACAAGGTTTATTGTACGTGTGTGTGCTTTTCACACTAGTACTGTCAGCATATAAAATAAGGGGTAAGATAACAAACATTGGTTTCAAGTTTGCATTCAAAGGTCATCAATGACCCGTCCATTTTGAAAACCTGACAAACCTATTAGTCCTGTTTGATGTACTACTGTAAATATCAACAACGATTCATCCTTTAAAGGAATTATCATCAGTGGTAAGGAGGTGACCTTTCCCTAAATGTTGTCTGTGATGGACCTGTATTTATTGCTTATCTCACATTCCCCTGATGCCAAGGATACAACATGATGCCTTTTATGTTCCTGTTTATCCCTGTCAGCATCTTAAATGGCACCCTACTCCATACGCACTGCTTTTGACCAAAGTCTTATGGGCCCTGGTCAAAAGTAGTGCACTACATAGGGATAAGAGTGCTATTTGGGATGCAGCCTCTGTAATGTCAAGGTCTGATCTAGATCTGCCTCAGTCATTACCCATAAATGCCAATTCAGCAGAAAACGACCAGGGCATTTGACCCCAATATCAGTGTAATAAATACCACAGGAGACAGTTTTTTCTGTGTTTACTTAGTCAAATGGTATTTAACGAGAAAGGCAATGGTAATGTTCTCTCAACAAACAACCCATCCTGGCAACCGAATAGAAAATCGCTCCGGAGCGATATTTAGAACCGTATTCAATTTGGATTCCAAGCTACAAACAACCAGCCACCTGACAAAACCGAGCCATGCAATGTGGTATGTTTCATCCAGCTTCCATCACAGGTCAGACAGCCATGAGCAGAGAATACCCTTGTGCTCTAAAGACTGATGGGAGTGCAGTGTGTGTGTGGTAGAAAAAAAACATCTCAGTGACATGAGAGGGCTATAAAATGTCACCCATTTTAGTGGTCCATTGAGACAGTCAGTATTCATGGATGTTATATTTATGGCAGATCCATTCTCAGTGACCTCACGGTTCATTCAATACAAAGGAAATATGCAGTAGTGCAAAACTGCCATGATCTCTATTTACATTTGGCTAAAACAGGCTACAATTCAAAAGTAGTGCACTAAATAAGGAATATGGTGCCAGTTGGGACACAGACATAAATAGAGTTGCCTATTCACTATTGTGAGAACTCAACGCTCCTTTCAAAAAACATTTTTTCTTCAAAGAAATCCGTTAATGTTACATAGAGGCTACACACAGTGTCTCCCCGAAATAGTCATTCAAGTTCAATTGGATGCCAAAACATTTGACTGAATATGACTCTATGATAATGAAGAAGTGGGTTCAGGAACATCCAAATGAACATTTTGGTAGATAAGAGCTCCTATTTCCAAAGCCTGCAGGCAGTCAGATAAGACATAAGTACACATTCATTATTGTTTTATGGTAGGGCATCAAGTCCACCAGCAGCAACACCAAGGGCAGAATTTACATGAATGTACAGTGTGTATATTGCTGCATAGCTGGAGGACCACCTGTAATGTGAATGAATTAGCCCTAGGATGCACCAGAATTGAAGTGAGGTTAGACGAAAGGTTCTAGACTGCCCAATGCCTGTATCAGGTTGGAAGCCAGGTACTGTGGTTCGCAGGGGACGTGAATGTCAAGTTCTGACCTTAGTTCCTTTGTTTTGTCTTTGTTTATATGGTCAGGGCGTGAGTTGGGGTGGGCAGTCTATGTTTGTTTTTCTATGTTTGGTTTCTGTGTTCGGCCTAGTATGGTTCTCAATCAGAGGCAGGTGTTGTTAGTTGTCTCTGATTGAGAATCATACTTAGGTAGCCTTTTTCCATCTGTGTTTTGTGGGTGTTTATTTTCTGTCTTTGTGTTACTTGTGTATGTCACCAGACAGGACTGTTTCGTTTCATTCGTTCATTTTGTTATTTTTGTATTGATTCAGTGTTCAGTGCTTTCTTTAATTAAAATTATGAACACTTACCACACTGCGTTTTGGTCCGATCCTTCTTCCACCGACGACAACCCTTACAGTGAACTTACGTGTTCTCCACACGCAGCTTTATGTTTTCTCTATTTGCTTATGTACCATTGAAACATAGACAGTTAAGCACTAAGGCCCCAATTCCTACCCCAGTTAAAAGCATGCATAAATGGTACATTATTCCCTTTGTATGCACTTTTTTTTTATCTCTATGAGTATTCTGACCTCGAACATAAGCATGGGAATAGCATGCTGTACATGCCCTATTCGTTCGGGGTGGAGATCTATGAAATGAAGGTGTGGCGGAGGTGTGTCTACAGATAAGCAGCATTCTGACCCTCCTGTCTCAGCCTCCAGTATTATTGCTGCAGTAGTTTATGTGTCGGGGGGCTAGGGTCAGTCTGTTATATCTGGAGAATTTCTCCTGTCTTATCCGGTGTCCTGTGTGAATTTAATTATGCTCTCCCTAATTCTCTCTTTTTCTTTCTTTCTTTCTTTCTTTCTTTCTTTCTTTCTTTCTTTCTTTCTTTCTTTCTTTCTTTCTTTCTTTCTTTCTTTCTTTCTTTCTTTCTCTCTCTCTCTCTCTCTCTCTCTCTCTCTCTCTCTCTCAGAGGACCTGAGCCCTAGGACCATGCCTCAGGACTACCTGGCCTGATGACTCCTTGCTGTCCCCAGTCCACCTGGCCGTGCTGCTGCTCCAGTTTCAACTGTTCTGCCTGCGGCTACGGAACCCTGACCTGTTCACCGGATGTGCTACCTATCCCAGACCTGCTGTTTTCAACTCACTAGAGACAGCAGGAGCAGTAGAGATACTCTGGATGATTGGCAATAAAAAGCCAACTGACATTTACTCCTGAGGTGCTGACTTGTTGCACCCTCGACAACCACTGTGATTATTATTATTTGACCTTGCTGGTCATCTATGAAGATTTTAACATCTTGGCCATGTTCTGTTATAATCTCCACCCGGCACGGCCAGAAGAGGACTGGCCACCCCTCATAGCCTGGTTCCTCTCTGGGTATCTTCCTAGGTTCTGGCCTTTCTAGGGAGTTTTTCCTAGCCACCATGCTTCTACACCTGCATTGCTTTCTGTTTGGAGTTTTAGGCTGGGTTTCTGTACAGCACTTTGTGACATCAGCTGATATAAGAAGGGCTTTAGGTAACGAGGTAACGAGTGGAGGACAGAGGAGCCTCTTAAAGAAGAAGTTACAGGTCTGTGAGAGCCAGAAATCTTGCTTGTTTGTAGGTGACCAAATACTTATTTTCTACCATAATTTGCAAATAAATTCATTAAAAATCCTACAATGTGATTTTCAGGATTTTTTTTCTCATTTTGTCTGTCATAGTTGAAGTGTATCTATGATGAAAATTACAGGCCTCTCTCATCTTTTTAAGTGGGAGAACTTGCACAATTGGTGGCTGACTAAATACTTTTTTGCCCCACTTTATATGTTTCCACACTGATGTTGGAATAACCCTGTGAAAATTGGGTTTTGGCCTGCCTGGTCACATAACTAAATGGTAAATTAGTTAATAGACCAATAAGAAAGTGGTTTCTAAACCTCTCTGACAATAATAGCTAATTTTCAGTCTTCCCCTCACCACTCCAAGAGTCCTAGCAAAATTCTTGTTTGAGAAATTTCCTTGCTAAGACTATTTTTGTGGGTTTTTGGACGATTTTAATGTAAAACAATCACAGTGAGAAGCTTAATTGTCACCCAGAAATGATTTGATATTATTTGATAAAAACAGCTGCATTGGACTTTTAAGCTTAAACAAAGGGCAAAATAAATGTATCACAGCCTGAATAAACAAGAACGCTTCAGGTCTTTAACTGTGGCTAATGCTGGCTTGAATGGTGAAAAGGGCTTATAACACAGACACACTCAAATTAATTTGACTGCACTGAGCACAATCAGTACAGTTGAACTTGAATGGTTATATTGACAGGGCATTTTCAGCTATCACAGACCAGTCTTAGAACGTCAAAGGCAGCACAGGAAGGGTATGATATGGCATGTAACTTCTATCAACACAATTCTTTGGTGCTGTCAATTCAAAATTCTCACACATTTAGAAACAACTCTCAGACTCATATGTCATCTTTAGGTCCGAAAGACTTCCCTTTGCGTAGAGCTTGAATCTCAGATGTAGGCCAGAGCAAATGTGATTTACAACACTGTTGTGACCTGCGATTCGTTATTTTGACAGTACAGCAGAGGTGACATCATGTTTCAATGTCATTTTTAAACAACCGCTCATTTTGTGATGCAAGTGACATTTGAGAGCCCATCGCTCTCCCATTTTGCCCCTTACCCTTAAAATGAAAGTGTTATTTGTCATGTTGCCTCAGACGACGTGGCTTAGGCAGACAGGGAGAAATGGATCTCATATCAGAGAGCTGGAGATAATCTAATACCCTCTCCGGAACCCAGATGCTTATATCGGAGCTTGGCCAAACATGTGAGACGTGCTTGTTACATCCCAGTCCTATACAAGGATGGCATTTCAGACTAAAAGAGTCACAAAAGCAGAGTGATTTGTCTTGTAGTGACCCCAAGTGATGAATACAGAGGGAATGTCATAGCCTACGAATGCTTGCCTTTTAAATGAAATGTGATCGCTCATCTGAGGGCTGTTTTTCAGACAATATTAAGTTGGAAATGTAAAATGTTCAAATGTCATCCAAATGAAAGACAAGAATTATGCTTGTAAACACATGTAAAAACTGCATTTGTCTTGTTTTTTATTAATACACCTTACAATGGAATCACATTGATAATAATGTTGCAAACCTCATATGAGCCACAATTCCTACCAAGTGGTTTAATTGGTGCGATGTGTAGGGTGTTTGCCTTTCACGCCAGCGACCCAGGGCAGGTACGCTATTCGCTACAACGGTGTCAGAAATGGGATGGCGTCCGAGAGGTCATTGAAACGCACAGCCAGGATGTGTGAGGGGGCTGATTATCGAAGCACGGGACATACCTTCTCGTTTGGAGGGTACAGTGTAGTGATCCCCACTAATATGAGCCACGTTACAATTCCCACCAAGTGGTTAACTCTATTGGCGTGATGCACAGGGTGTTTGTCTTTCACACCAGCAACCAGGTTCGCTTCCCTGACATTTCTACAATACCATGTCAGTACAGTGTAATTACAGTGTAAGTACACATTAAATGTATTATTTTGCCAACCAATTACAAAATATTCAATGCTGTGCATTGCAAGGTTTATAGACACTCAAATTAATTGGAAGACCTTGATCTTTTTTTAAGATGAATGAAAAATCAAACTCTAATATACCTTGATTAGTTAAGTATTCTCTTCCCTGAGTCAATACGTGTTAGAAACAACTTTGGTAGTGATTACAGCTGTGAGTCTTCTTGGGAAAGTCTCATAAGAGCTTGCAGACCTGTATTGTGTAATATTTGCCCATTATTCATTTCGAAATTCTTGAAGCTCTGTCAAGGAGTTGGGGATCATGGCTAGACAGCGATTTTCAAGCAGATTTAAGTCAACACTGTAACGTGGACGCTCAGGAACATTCACTGTCTTCTTGGTAAGCCACTCCAGTGTATATTTGGCTTTGTGTTGTAGGTTATTGTCGTGCTGAAAGGTGAATTCGTCTCCCAGTGTCTGGTGTAAAGCAGACTGAAGCAGGTTTTCCTATAGGATTTTGCCTGTGCTTAGCTGCATACCGTTTCTTTGCCGATGTCAAGAATACCATACCATGATGCAGCCACCACCATGCTTGAAAATAAGGAACTAGTCACTCAATGATGTGTTGTGTTGGATTTGCCCCAAACATAAGGCTTTGCATTTAGGCCAAAAAGTGTATTCCTTGCCATGTTTTTTTGCATTGTTGCTTTAGTGCCTTGTTGCAAACATGCATTTTTTATATATATTTGTATTCTGTATATTTGTATTCTTCTTTTCACTCTGTCATTTAGGTCATTATTGTGGAGTCACTACAATGTTGTTGGTCCATTTCTCTGCAGTGTTTTTAAACCACCATGGCCCTGCAGCTCACTTCAGAAGGATGACTACATGCCTGGGTGGTTTAATAAATCATCCATGGCATAATTATTAACTTGACCATTCTTAAAGATATATTCAATGTCTAATTTGTTATTATTATTGTTATTAACCATCTACCAATTTGAAGATGGTTACCACCCCCTGGTGGTAAGGGTAGGTAACAACATATCCGCCGCGCTGATCCTAAACACAGGGGCCCCTCAGGGGTGCGTGCTCAGTCCCCTCCTGTACTCCCTGTTCACTCATGACTACACGGCCAGTCACGACTCCAATACCATCATTAAGTTTGGCAATGACACAAAAGTGGTAGGCCTGATCACCGACAACAATAAGACAGCCTATAGGGAGGAGGTCAGAGACCTGACCGTGTGGTGCAAGGACAACAACCTCTCCCTCAATGTGATCAAGACAAAGGAGATGACTGTGAACTACAGGAAAAGGAGGACCAGGCACGCCCCCATTCTCATCGACGGGGCTGTAGTGGAGCAGGTTGAGAGCTTCAAGTTCCTTGGTGTCCACATTACCAACAAACTAACATGGTCCAAGCACACCAAGACAGTCGTGAAGACAGCACCTATTCCCCCTCAGGAGTCTGAAAAGATTTGGCATGGGTCCTCAGATCCTAAAAAGGTTTTACAGCTGCACCATCGAGAGCATCCTGACGGGTTGCATCACTGACTGGTATGGCAACTGTTCGGCCTCCGACAGTAAGGCACTACAGAGGGTAGTGCGTATGGCTCAGTACATCACCGGGGCCAAGCTTCCTGACATCCAGGACCTCTATACCAGGCGGTGTCAGAGGAGCGCCAAGTCTAGGTCCAAGAGGCTTCTAAACAGCTTCTACCCCCAAGCCATAAGCCTCCTGAACATCTAATCAAATGGCTACACAGACTATTTGCATTGCCCCCCTCTACGCTGCTGCTACTCTGATATTATCTATGCATAGTCACTTTAATAACTCTACCTACATGTACATATTACCTCAATTACCTTGACACCGGTGCCCCCGCACATTGACTCTGTACCGATACCCCCTGTATATAGCACCGCTATTGTTATTTACTGCTGCTCTTTAATTATTTGTTATTCTTATCTCACACCTTTTTGGGGGTATTTCTTAAAACGGCATTGTTGGTTAAGGGCTTGTAAGTAACCATTTCAGTGTAAGGTCTACACCTGTCGTATTCGTACCATGTGACAAATACAATTTCATTTGATTTGATTTGAAAAGCTCCCTGGCCTTTGTAGTTGAATCTGTGCTTGAAATTCAATACTTGACTGAGGGACCTTATAGATGTTGTATGTATGGTGGACAGAGGAAGGTGTAGTCATTCAAAAATCATGTCAATACCAATTTTTTTCACAAATGAGTCCATATAATTTATGTGATTTGATAATCCATACTTGTTTCTGAACTAATTTAGGCGTGCCTAAACAAATGGCATGAATACTTATGCAACAACTATATTTTAGTTATTTACATTTTAATAATTTGTAAACATTTGTAGACTGTTCTTTTCACTTTGACATTATGTATTTTGTGTAGATCAACTACAAAAAACCCATCTATATCAATCCCACTTTGTAATGCAACAAAATGTGAAAAAGGTCCAAGGTGTGAACATTCTATAGGCACGGTATACATTTCAAATAGTTTACCTGACATAAACCTCAATGTCTATTTGCAAAGCTGATCATAGAATTAATTGTAATGCTTAGTGAGCTGCTTGTAAATGAATGCTTTGCATTGCTAATAGAGATTTTATGTTCTCCCTATGGAGTGTCTGTCATATGAAGAATTACCGAATAGAGGATAATGAGCCATTATATTATTCAGAGGACCACAACACGCAAACAAAACAATATCCCCGATATTCCAAGCCCCTGCAGTTGTGTATCACGGATCCCTCTGGAACTTTCATTATGCACACCTGGCTCCTATTCCCAGTGATTAATAATTGTATATGTGTGTCCTTGGTTCACCATCATCCTGTCGATTATTGTTTTATTGTCCGTTGGTGTGTGTGAGTATCTGTGCTGTGTGTTTTGGCTTTCGTGCCATTGTGGATTGCGCAGATGATTACGGGTCTCGTCCTTTGTGTTAATCATTGTGCGCTTGTGTTATTTATTAGTGGTACTCCTTGCACTTTTGTTTTGGTTTTCTACCCTGTGTTTTGTATTGTATTTGTTTGGTCTTCGTCCCTGTGCCTTTACATGGCACACTGTAATTTGGGTGTAATAAAAAAAAACTCACGCATTCCTGCGCCTGTCTCCCAAATCATTCATACCAACGTGAATTATTGTATTATTATTAGTATTAGTGTATTATTTGTCATGATGACAAATAACGTGGATGATTGTGTTAGCCTGCTAATGCATGTGTTGTGAGTGTTGGCAACAGTTGGCAACAGCTCAATAGGTTTAGGTTGGTACATGATACTCAAAGTTTCCCTATACCTGTAATGAGGTTGCTACAATCTAGCCTATGAATGAAAGTTTACAATGTAGGTGACAGACATTGACACAATCAAATCCACCTTACACAATATTGCCTGCATCTAGCTGATCTTGGGTTTAGTCATTAGGTCAACAGTTGCAAACAAGAGTTTCTATTGGAACAAATTCAGGTATGTTTATTCCCATTTCATTCTGTTTAATAAACGTTTTTCAACCGAATCTGCGGAATGAATGAATACACCCCTGGTCACACGGAAACACATACTTTCATAGCAGCCACATACCAACAGCATGATCATTTTGCTCATTATAGAATTCCTTCATGCATCTACGCGCTCTCCTTCACTCACCTTCAGTGCACAACACATCAGCTGTCTGTGACCAGGCGAAAGAAACATTCCAAGCCAAACCTTTATATCCTAACCTCTAACCGTTACACACGGCTTTCTCACCATATTAGCTAACGTCATAGCTAGCCAACATAGCTACTAGAACCAATGTGTTAACAAAGCACCCCCACAACATGATGCTGACAACCCCGTGCTTCACGGTTGGGATGGTGTTCTTCAGCTTGCAAGTCTCCCCCTTTTCCTCTGAACATAACGATGGTCATTATGGCCAAACAGTTCTATTTTTGTTTCATCAGACCAGAGGACATTTCTCCAAAAAGTACGATCTTTGTCGCCATGTGCAGTTGCAAACCGTAGTCTGGCTTTTTTATGGCTGGTTTGGAGCAGTGTCTTCTTCCTTACTGAGTGGCCTTTCTGGTTATGTCTATATAGGACTCGTTTTACTGTGGCTATAGATACTCTTGCTCTAACCAGAATAGAAAGAGGAGTGGGAGGCCTCGGTGCATAACTGAGCAAGGGGACAAGTACATTAGAGTGTCTAGTTTGAGAAACAGACACCTCACAAGTCCTCAACTGGCAGCTTAATTTAATTGTACCCGCAAAACACCAGTCTCAACGTCAACAGTGAAGAGGTGACTCTGGGATGCTGGCATTCTAGGCAGAGTTGCAAAGAAAAAGCCATATCTCAGACTGGCCAATAAAAAGAAAAGATTAAGATGGGCAAAAGAGCACAGACGCTGGACAGAGGAACTCGCCTCCTAACTGTTGACGTTGAGACTGGTGTTTTGCGTGTACTATTTAATGAAGCTGCCAGTTACTCTCTAAATTCTTTAATATGAGTAATGGACATGAGAGTAATCTTAACATAGAAACTCATTCATGCAACAGAGATATCAACAGAGATAGTGTCATGGTTAGGACATCTACTTTGTGCATGATACAAGTCATTTTTCCAACAATTGTTTACAGACAGAATATTTCACTGTAATTCACTGTATCACAATTCCAGCGGGTCAGAAGTGTACATACACTAAGTTGACTATGATTTTAAACAGCCTGGAAAATTCAAAAAACTGTATTTTTTTGTGAAGAATCAACAACAAGTGGGACACAATCATGAAGTGGAACGACATTTTTTGGATATTTCAAACCTTTTTAACAAATCAAAAACTGAAAAATTGGGCGTGCAAAATTATTCAGCCCCCTTAAGTTAATACTTTGTAGCGCCACCTTTTGCTGTGATTACAGCTGTAAGTCGCTTGGGGTATGTCTCTATCAGTTTTGCACATCGAGAGACTGACATTTTTTCCCATTCCTCCTTGCAAAACAGCTCGAGCTCAGTGAGGTTGGATGGAGAGCATTTGTGAACAGCAGTTTTCAGTTCTTTCCACAGATTCGATTGGATTCAGGTCTGGACTTTGACTTGGCCATTCTAACACCTGGATATGTTTATTTTTGAACCATTCCATTGTAGATTTTGCTTTATGTTTTGGATCATTGTCTTGTTGGAAGACAAATCTCCGTCCCAGTCTCAGGTCTTTTGCAGACTCCATCAGGTTTTCTTCCAGAATGGTCCTGTATTTGGCTCCATCCATCTTCCCATCAATTTTAACCATCTTCCCTGTCCCTGCTGAAGAAAAGCAGGCCCAAACCATGATGCTGCCACCACCATGTTTGACAGTGGGGATGGTGTGTTCAGGGTGATGCGCTGTGTTGCTTTTACGCCAAACGTAACATTCTGCATTGTTGCCAAAAAGTTCAATTTTGGTTTCATCTGACCAGAGCACCTTCTTCCACATGTTTGGTGTGTCTCCCAGGTGGCTTGTGGCAAACTTTAAACAACACTTTTTATGGATATCTTTAAGAAATGGCTTTCTTCTTGCCACTCTTCCATAAAGGCCAGATTTGTGCAATATACGACTGATTGTTGTCCTATGGACAGAGTCTCCCACCTCAGCTGTAGATCTCTGCAGTTCATCCAGAGTGATCATGGGCCTCTTGGCTGCATCTCTGATCAGTCTTCTCCTTGTATGAGCTGAAAGTTTAGAGGGACGGCCAGGTCTTGGTAGATTTGCAGTGGTCTGATACTCCTTCCATTTCAATATTATCGCTTGCACAGTGCTCCTTGGGATGTTTAAAGCTTGGGAAATCTTTTTGTATCCAAATCCGGCTTTAAACTTCTTCACAACAGTATCTCGGACCTGCCTGGTGTGTTCCTTGTTCTTCATGATGCTCTCTGCGCTTTTAACGGACCTCTGAGACTATCACAGTGCAGGTGCATTTATACAGAGACTTGATTACACACAGGTGGATTGTATTTATCATCATTAGTCATTTAGGTCAACATTGGATCATTCAGAGATCCTCACTGAACTTCTGGAGAGAGTTTGCTGCACTGAAAGTAAAGGGGCTGAATAATTTTGTACGCCCAATTTTTCAGTTTTTGATTTGTTAAAAAAGTTTGAAATATCCAATAAATGTCGTTCCACTTCATGATTGTGTCCCACTTGTTGTTGATTCTTCACAAAAAAATACAGTTTTATATCTTTATGTTTGAAGCCTGAAATGTGGCAAAAGGTCGCAAAGTTCAAGGGGGCCGAATACTTTCGCAAGGCACTGTATCTCTCTGGACTCATGCAGTAGCAGGTAGATTTCATAGGTTCAGATTGCATGCATGTAGAATCTGTCCCATTACTGAGAATATCCTAGCTCCATATATTAAATTAAGGACATGCATATTTGGAGCATGTCTACTCCTTATAAAAATAAAATGTCAGCTATCCAGAAATACAGTACCAGTCAAAAGTTTGGACACACCTATTCATTCACCTACTCATTGTTCTTGACTGGCCTACCTGGTTAAATAAAGGTGAAATTTAAAAGAATTATAAAATTCTACATTTTTTACATCGTAGAATAATAGTGGAGACATCAAAACTATGAAATAACACATGTGGAATCATGTAGCAACTAAAAGAAACTGTTAAACAAATCATAATATATTTTAGATTCTTCAAAGTAGCCACCCTTTGCCTTGATGACAGGTTTGCATACTTTTGGCATTCTCTCAACCAGCTTCACCTGGAATGCTTTTCCAACAGTCTTGAAGGAGTTCCCAAATTTGGGTTTCTAGCCGATGCTTGGCATTGCGCATGGTGATCTAGGCTTGTGTTCGGCTGCTCGGCCATGGAAACCCTAACTTGTTTGAAAGGTAGACATTTTTGCAAATGTATTAAAAATAAGAAACTTAAATATAACATTTACATAAGTATTCAGACCCTTTACTTAGTACTTTGTTGAAGCACATTTGGCAGCGATTATAGCCTCAAGTCTCAAGTCTTCTTGGGTATGACGCCTTCAAACTTGGCACACCTGTATTTGGGGAGTTTCTCACATTCTTCTCTGCAGATCCTCTCAAGCTCTGTCATGTTGGATGGGGAGTGTCGTTGAACAGCTATTTTCAGGTCTCTCCAGAGATGTTCAAATCAAATCAAATCAAATCAAAATCAAATTTTATTTGTCACATACACATGGTTAGCAGATGTTAATGCGAGTGTAGCGAAATGCTTGTGCTTCTAGTTCCGACAATGCAGTAATAACGAACAAGTAATCTAACTAACAATTCCAAAAACTACTGTCTTATACACAGTGTAAGGGGATAAGGAATATGTACATAAGGATATATGAATGAGGGATGGTACAGAGCAGCATAGGCAAGATACAGTAGATAATATCGAGTACAGTATATACATATGAGATGAGTATGTAAACCAAGTGGCATAGTTAAAGTGGCTAGTGATACATGTGTTACATAAGGATGCAGTCGATGATATAGAGTACAGTATCTACGTATGCATATGAGATGAATAATGTAGGGTAAGTAACATTATATAAGGTAGCATTGTTTAAAGTGGCTAGTGATATATTTACATCATTTCCCATCAATTCCCATTATTAAAGTGGCTGGAGTAGAGTCAGTGTCATTGACAGTGTGTTGGCAGTAGCCACTCAATGTTAGTGGTGGCTGTTTAACAGTCTGATGGCCTTGAGATATAAGCTGTTTTTCAGTCTCTCGGTCCCAGCTTTGATGCACCTGTACTGACCTCGCCTTCTGGATGACAGCGGGGTGAACAGGCAGTGGCTCGGGTGGTTGATGTCCTTGATGATCTTTATGGCCTTCCTGTAGCATCGGGTGGTGTAGATGTCCTGGAGGGCAGGTAGTTTGCCCCGGTGATGCGTTGTGCAGACCTCACTACCCTCTGGAGAGCCTTACGGTTGAGGGCGGTGCAGTTGCCATACCAGGCGGTGATACAGCCCGCCAAGATGCTCTCGATTGTGCATCTGTAGAAGTTTGTGAGTGCTTTTGGTGACAAGCCGAATTTCTTCAGCCTCCTGAGGTTGAAGAGGCGCTGCTGCGCCTTCCTCACGATGCTGTCTGTGTGAGTGGACCAATTCAGTTTGTCTGTGATGTGTATGCCGAGGAACTTAAAACTTGCTACCCTCTCCACTACTGTTCCATCGATGTGGATGGGGGGGTGTTCCCTCTGCTGTTTCCTGAAGTCCACAATCATCTCCTTAGTTTTGTTGACGTTGAGTGTGAGGTTATTTTCCTGACACCACACTCCGAGGGCCCTCACCTCCTCCCTGTAGGCCGTCTCGTCGTTGTTGGTAATCAAGCCTACCACTGTTGTGTCGTCCGCAAACTTGATGATTGAGTTGGAGGCGTGCATGGCCACGCAGTCGTGGGTGAACAGGGAGTACAGGAGAGGGCTCAGAACGCACCCTTGTGGGGCCCCAGTGTTGAGGATCAGCGGGGAGGAGATGTTGTTGCCTACCCTCACCACCTGGGGGCGGCCCGTCAGGAAGTCCAGAACCCAGTTGCACAGGGCGGGGTCGAGACCCAGGGTCTCGAGCTTGATGACGAGCTTGGAGGGTACTATGGTGTTAAATGCCGAGCTGTAGTCGATGAACAGCATTCTCACATAGGTATTCCTCTTGTCCAGATGGGTTAGGGCAGTGTGCAGTGTGGTTGAGATTGCATCGTCTGTGGACCTATTTGGGCGGTAAGCAAATTGGAGTGGGTCAAGGGTGTCAGGTAGGGTGGAGGTGATATGGTCCTTGACTAGTCTCTCAAAGCACTTCATGATGACGGATGTGAGTGCTACGGGGCGGTAGTCGTTTAGCTCAGTTACCTTAGCTTTCTTGGGAACAGGAACAATGGTGGCCCTCTTGAAGCATGTGGGAACAGCAGACTGGTATAGGGATTGATTGAATATGTCCGTAAACACACCGGCCAGCTGGTCTGCGCATGCTCTGAGGGCGCGGCTGGGGATGCCGTCTGGGCCTGCAGCCTTGCGAGGGTTAACACGTTTAAATGTCTTACTCACTTCGGCTGCAGTGAAGGAGAGACCGCATGTTTTCGTTGCAGGCCGTGTCAGTGGCACTGTATTGTCCTCAAAGCGGGCAAAAAGTTATTTAGTCTGCCTGGGAGCAAGACATCCTGGTCCGTGACTGGGCTGGGTTTCTTCCTGTAGTCCGTGATTGACTGTAGACCCTGCCACATGCCTCTTGTGTCTGAGCCGTTGAATTGAGATTCTACTTTGTCTCTGTACTGGCGCTTAGCTTGTTTGATAGCCTTGCGGAGGGAATAGCTGCACTGTTTGTATTCAGTCATGTTACCAGACACCTTGCCCTGATTAAAAGCAGTGGTTCGTGCCTTCAGTTTCACACGAATGCTGCCATCAATCCAAGGTTTCTGGTTAGGGAATGTTTTAATCGTTGCTATGGGAACGACATCTTCAACGCACGTTCTAATGAACTCGCACACCGAATCAGCGTATTCGTCAATGTTGTTGTCTGACTCAATACGAAACATCTCCCAGTCCACGTGATGGAAGCTGTCTTGGAGTGTGGAGTCAGCTTGGTCGGACCAGCGTTGGACAGACCTCAGCGTGGGAGCTTCTTGTTTTAGTTTCTGTCTGTAGGCAGGGATCAACAAAATGGAGTCCTGGTCAGCTTTTCCGAAAGGGGGGCGGGGCAGGGCCTTATATGCGTCGCGGAAGTTAGAGTAACAATGATCCAGGGTCTTTCCACCCCTGGTTGCTCAATCGATATGCTGATAAAATTTAGGGAGTCTTGTTTTCAGATTAGCCTTGTTAAAATCCCCAGCTACAATGAATGCAGCCTCCGGATAAATCGTTTCCAGTTTGCAGAGAGTTAAATAAAGTTCGTTCAGAGCCATCGATGTGTCTGCTTGGGGGGGGATATATACGGCTGTGATTATAATCGAAGAGAATTCTCTTGGTAGATAATGCGGTCTACATTTGATTGTGAGGAATTCTAAATCGGGTGAACAGAAGGATTTGAGTTCCTGTATGTTTCTGTCATCACACCATGTCACGTTAGTCATAAGGCATACGCCCCGCCCCTCTTCTTACCAGAAAGATGTTCGTTTCTGTCCGCGCGATGCGTGGAGAAACCCGCTGGCTGCACCGCTTCGGATTGCATCTCTCCGGTTAGCCATGTTTCCGTGAAGCAGAGAACGTTGCAGTCTCTGATGTCCCTCTGGAATGCTACCCTTGCTCGGATTTCATCAACCTTGTTGTCAAGAGACTGGACATTGGCGAGAAGAATGCTAGGGAGTGGTGCACGATGTGCCCGTCTCCGGAGTCTGACCAGAAGACCGCTTCGTTTCCCTCTTTTTCTGAGTCGTTTTTTTGGGTCGCTGCATATAATCCACTCGGTTACACTGGTTGTAAGGCAGAACACAGGATCCGCGTCGCGAAAAACATATTCTTGGTCGTACTGATGGTGAGTTGACGCTGATCTTATATTCAGTAGTTCTTCTCGGCTGTATGTAATGAAACCTAAGATGACCTGGGGTACTAGTGTAAGAAATAGCGCCGGAAGTAGTTCGATCGGGTTCAAGTCCGGGCTCTGGCTGAGCCACTCAAAGACATTCATAGACTTGTCGCGATGCCACTCCTGCGTTGTGTTGGCTGAGTGGTCTGGAGCAGGTTTTCATCAAGTACCTCTCTGTACTTTGCTCTGTTCATTTTTCCCTCGATCCTGACTAGTCTCCCAGTCCCTGCCGCTGAAAAACATCCCCACATCATGATGCTGCCACCACTATGCTTCACCGTGGGGATGGTGCCAGGTTTCCTCAAGACGCCACGCTTGGAATTCAGGCCAAAGAGTTCAATCTTGGTTTCATCAGACCAGAAAATGTTGTTTCTCATGGTCTGAGTGTCACGCCCTGACCATAGAGAGCCATTGTTTCTCTATGGTGTAGTAGGTCAGGGCGTGACTAGGGGGTGATCTAGTATTTCTATGTTTAGTTCTATTTTATTTTCTATGTTGGTGTTTTGTATGATTCCCAATTAGAGGCAGCTGGTAATCGTTGTCTCTAATTGGGGATCATATTTAAGTAGTTATTTTTCCCACTTGTGTTTGTGGGATCTTGTTTATGTGTAGTTGCCTGTGAGCACTACATTGTCTTCACGTTACGTTCATTTCTTATTGTTTTTTGTGCGTTTCAGTTAATAAACAAGTGGAAACCATATCATGCTGCACCTTGATCCGATAATTCTTATGACGAACGTGACAGAAGATCCCACCATAACAGGACCGAGCAGCGTGCCCAGGAGGAGAAGGGATCCTGGACTTGGGAGGAGGTCTTGGATGAGAAGGTATCCTGGACTTGGGAGGAGATCTTGGATGGGAAAGGATCCTGGACTTGGGAGGAAATCATGGCAGGACAGGATAGCCTTCCTTGGCGGCAGATGCAAGGAGAGAAGGGAGGACAGCAACGACGCCGGGGTTCATGGCCACAAAGAAAGCCCAAAAATATTTTGGAGGGGGGGCACAAGGGGTGGTTGGCGGAGCCGAGGAGTGAACCAGAGCCAGTCTGGGAGAACAGGGAGAAACTGGAGGAGAGTGAACGGAGAAAGTCAGAGACCGTCAGTGAGTGGATGGAGAGAAGAGGGAGAAACTGGAGGTGAGAGAACGGAGAGAGTTGTTGAGTTGGTGGAAGATGCACAACATTTGCCCTAAGGAGCGTGTTATCAGTTTAATGGCACCTGAGTCAGCTCTCCGTACTCTATCTGAGGAGCGTGCTATCAGTCTGGTAAAACCTGTGCCGGCTCCACGCACCAGGTCTCCAGTACGCCTTCCCAGCCCTGTACGTCCTGTGCCAGCTCTCCAAACTCGCCTTGAGGAGCGTGTCATTTGTCCGGTACCATTTGTACGTCCTGTGCCAGCTCCTCGCACTTGCCGTGTGAAGTGTGTCATCGAACCGATACAATTGATGCTAGCTATATGCACCAGGTCTCCAGTACGCCTCCACAGCCCAGTACGTCCTGTGCCAGCTCCACGCACTAGGCCTCAAGTGCGCCTTCCCAGTCTGGTACGTCCTGTGCCTGCTCCCCGCACTCGCCCTAAAGTGTGTGTCCCCAGTCCGGTACCACCTGTGCCGCTCCCCACTCCATGCATCAGGCCTCCAGTGCGTATTCACAGTCCAGAGCTTCCGGTGATGGTTCACAGTCCAGAGCTCCCGGCTTCCCAGTCCAGAGCGACGGTTCCCAGTCCAGAGCTTCCGGTGACGGTTCCCAGTCCAGAGCTTCCGGTGACGGTTTCCAGTCCAGAGCTTCCAGTGACGGTTTCCAGTCCAGAGCTTCCGGTGACGGTTTCCAGTCCAGAGCTTCCGGTGACGTTTTCCAGTCCAGAGCTTCCGGCAAAGGTCCACAGTCCGGAACCTCCTACGACGGTCCACAGTCCGGAACCTCCTACGACGGTCAACGGTTCGGAGCTTCTAGACACGTCGTCCAGTCCCGCTCCATGGCAGGAGCCTTCCTCTGCGCCGATGCCTAGTCCAGGTACGGTGTTCAGTCCTTTTCCATGTTCAGAGCCTTATTCTGTGCCGGTGCCCAGTCCAGGTACGGTATTCAGTCCAGCTCCATGGCCGGAGCCCTCCTCTGCGCCGGTGTCCAGTCCAAACACGGCGTCCAGTCCTGCTCCATGGCCCGGAGTCTTCTTCTGCACCAGTGCTCAGTCCAGATACGACGTCCAGTCCCGCTCCATGGCAGGAGCCTCCCTATGCACCGATGTCCAGGTCAGGGTTGGTGTCCAGTCCCTCTCCATGGCAGGAGCCTTCCTCGACACCGAGGTCCAGTCCAGGCACAGTGCTCAGCCCGGGTCCATGGCTGGATCCGCGAGCTGAGTGGGTACTTCGCTCCGACACTAATCACCCCCCACCCTCCCCATTTGGTTTCATGTTTTGCAGCCGGAGTCCGCACTTCTGGGGGGGTACTGTCACGCCCTGGCCATAGAGAGCCATTGTTTCTCTATGGTGTAGTAGGTCAGGGCGGTGTGAACACTCCATTGTCTTCACGTTCATATAAATAAATAAAACAATTCTTTATTGTTTTTTTGTGCGTTTCGGTTAATAAACATGAGGAAACCATATCACACTGCACCATGGTCCGAATATTCTTACGACGAACGTGACACAGAGTCTTTAGGTGCTTTTTGGCAAACTCTAGGCGGGCTGTCATGTGCCTTTTACTGAGGAGGGGCTTCCGTCTTGGCCACTCTACCATAAAGGCTTATTGGTGGAGTGCTGCAGAGATGGTTATCCTTCTGGAAGGTTCTCCCATCTCCAGAGAGGAACTCTGGAGTGGTGTCAGAGTGACCATTGGGTTATTGGTCACCTCGCTGACCAAGGCCCTTCTTCGATTGCTCAGTTTACCTGGACGGCCAGCTCTAGGAAGAGTCTTGATTGTTCCAATCTGCTTTCGTTTAAGAATGATGGAGGCCACTGTGTTTTTGGGGACCTTCAATGCTGCAGACATTTTTTAGTACACTTCCCCAGATCTTTGCCTCGACAAAATCCTGTCTCTGAGCTCTATGGACAATTCCTTTGACCTCAGGGCTATGTTTTCCTCTGACATGCACTGTCAACTGTCAACCTTATATAGACAGGTGTGTGCCTTTCCAAATCCTATCCAATCAATTGAGTTAACCACAAGTGGACTCTAATCAAGTTGTAGAAACATCTCAAGGATTATTAATGGAAACAGGATGCACCTGAGCTCCATTTCATGTCTCACAGCAAAGGGTCTGAATACTTCTGTAAATAAGGTATTTCTGTTTTTTAAATTGAATACATTTGCAAAGCTTTCTAAAAACCTGTTTTCGCTTAGTCATTATGGGGTATTGTTCGTAGAATCATGAGGAAATGTTTTTATTCAATCAATTTTAGAATAAGGCTGTAACATAACAGAATGTGGAAAAGGTCAATGGGTCCGAATACTTCCCGAATGCACTGTAACTTATAGATGCCCCATGAGCTTAGTTCAAACTTCATACGCCACCAGGACCTACATTTTGTTTAACACATTTGTTTGTAAACAATGTAATTGTAAACAAACACTCTATAGCCTCAAAACATGGTTAAGACTATCATTTGTATGTCATGAATGGTCAGTCCTTGTATCTGTAGCGCTCTCTATTCATTTTTGGAAACATTTACCCAGCCCCATCCTTCAGCTGTTTGCCAAAACATTAGCAGGGTAACCGCTTTGTTATTGTTTGAACTCCAGATTGCCCCTTTAACATTTTGGTATTTTTTCCTTGATCATTTTAGTATTTGTAGATGTGCAACAATATTTGACATCATCCACCAGAATTATATTAATTTCACCTATTGGTAAAGTTTTGCATGGGTATGCTTACTTCACTGCTTTCAAATGCTTGTTAACCGTCCAAGGAGCAAAACTTTTCACAACATTGAGGTAAAGAAATCAGTCATTCACACAGTATAGACTGTGGTCTTTTCTGCAATGGGGAACTGCATTGTGAATCAGATTTTTTTTCTTCTTATCAGTGTAAACCTGCTAGCACGGATCATTGATGCTGAAACCTTTGAAAGAAAACCCACAGAAGAGCAATGTTGAAAAATGTTAGCAATATTTACACAATTATTTGAATTAGACACAAAGCCTTAACGTTGACCTGGAATGCCTTAATACTCGAGCCTATAACATTAATCCTTCCCATTTTAAAGCATTAGTAAGCCTTCTGTGGGGGTGTGTAATTTAAAGTTATAGTGTCAGAAGGTGAACACAACACAAGGTCAACTAAGTGTGAGCGGGTGGGGAAATGATTTACAGTAAAAGCCATAAGATCTCTGAATCATAAAGAGGATTATGCTTGTTTGTCGTGAGAGAAGATCAATGCTGGTGTCTTGTCTTCAGATCCTCACTAAGTATGCTATAGCAATTCATTAGTGTATGTTGAATTACTGTAATGCACCCTGAAAAACAACATCCTCTTGGCTCTTTAAAACATACATTTAATTACATTGGAGTAGCACAGCACTCCTCTGCATTTTCTGTCCCCATTGTCCTCTCTCAAGTACAAATATTGTCCTTTCACTCCACAGCAGAAAGTGCATTACCAGGGAGAATAAACGTCAGCAGATTCCTTACAAGGTTACTACATGACCGTCTTTTCCACCATGCTCCCTCTAGCATTGCGGCATCGGGAAGGTAGCCATGTCCTTTTAATTAGAGGTCTTTACCTTTTGGACACCACAGACTTGCATAGCTTAGTCTCTCAAAACATACTGGTAACATAGTCAGCCAGCTATGTGTAGTTACAGTATGTGTAGTTGTATAGTATGTTATGAATCCTTTATGGACTCCATACTTCCATACTTTGTTGAAACTAATGTTGTTATTTAGGAGTCACATCGAGCCCTGCTGACAAGCAAACATCGACCATGCTGTTTTCCCCTGCTATTCATAGTCATTAAATAATGAAGGAAGGCCATTTGGTTCGTCAATAATTCATAACACGATACAAGTAATCTGTGGGCCAGAAGCTTGAAGGTAGAGATGACTAAGAGCTGAAAGTCAGGTCTACCCTGGACCCACAAAAGATGGTGTGAAGACAATTACAAACTGCTGGAGTGTAAATACCCCAATCTCAAAATGAGTTTGGAAAGGGACAAAACAATAATAAGCTGTTTCATCTAATTCTCTCTCAAGTCAGTTCACCCACGTCCTCCTTAAAAGTTAAGGGCAGAATTGCTGATCCAATAAACAGCTAAATTTGATAACAGCTCAAATGGGATATGCAGACTCACAAGAGTCTTTGTATTGTCTTGCCACTGCAGTATTTTATCACACCAAAAGTGCCACAATGCTGGCAGAGTAGATGATGCACCACTTTCCTGCCTTTACATTACATAAATCAGTGTGTGTGCGTAGGTGCGTGCGTGAGTGAGTGAGTGAGTGAGTGAGTGAGTGAGTGAGTGAGTGAGTGAGTGAGTGAGTGAGTGAGTGAGTGAGTGAGTGAGTGAATGAATGAGGCCATCCCCTGAGACACCCAAAGACAAAATATCAAAGCTTCCAGGTCGGCTGAGCTTCTTATCCTTCTCATTACAATGTACCCTGCCTTGATCTCTGTCTTCTATTCCTTTTCCCTACCACTGTTTTCACCGCTCCCTTGGTAACTGGGGAATGACAAGGTGCATGATGGGTATCCCAAAAGTGACACCGTTGAACAGTCATTTCCACCATAATTCTGCTTCTTAGCCATTAGCTGATCATAATCAAAGCTATAGCATTAAAAAGCCATTCTTCCCTCACAATCTTTAGCTACTGTATGAGAATAACTCAGTATTGATATGGGTAAAATAAAATATTTCACCATCCTTAAATGAATCAAGGGATTGGCTGCTGCCAAATGCTTAACATGTGTCTCTTATCTTTCCTTTGGTTCCATGATTTATATTGAAGGGAGTGAGATCACTGTGTATTTGTATGGCCTTGGTCTAAATACTCCCATCACCTCTCTAGAGAGCCACATCTAGGAGATGTGTGGGTCTGTTTGCCCCCAAACACTTACAAGATCCCTGGGAGCTTTGACCTACTTGTCGTGCTCCTGGTAAGGCAAGCTGTTCAACCATAGCCAATCCACATATAGAGGGATTCTCTAACACTGAAGCTTTCCGTCAAAAGAAACATGCAATATTCAAGTCATAGTGCATGCCACCTTCGTGGAACTGTAATTTGCTAAATTTCAATAGCCTGCACTTTGCTTTCAGAGACTATCCCCAGTGTATTGTGATATCCCCAAAAGCTATTTAAATAAGCCAATGTTTTGTGATCTTGTCTACAGCGACACCGATTGTGTAAATTACGATACCCAAATTAGTCTGATGAGGTTTCTTTCCTCTCATTTACTGACCCTTAGTGCGACCATGTTTTCACACACATCATTGTGATTTGTGTCAAAAATTGGTCCCTGGCAACACAGAGAACACAGCACTGCCTTCTGTTAATTTACAATGCAGAAACTACCATACGACCTCACATCACTCCTGATATACAGTAGTACGAAATACCTCACTCGCTCCCCAGAATGGCTAATTCTTGAAATCCCTTTTGTCACTACTGACCTAGTTCAAATAGTTTTTAGATTGTTTACGTGCCACATACAGTGGGGCAAAAAAGTATTTAGTCAGCCACCAATTGTGCAAGTTATCCCACTTAAAAAGATGAGAGAGGCCTGTAATTTTCATCATAGGTACACTTCAACTATGACAGACAAAATGAGGAAAAAAAATCCAGAAAATCACATTGTAGGATTTTTAATTAATTAATTTGCAAATTATGGTGGAAAATAAGTATTTGGTCAATAACAAACAAGCAAGATTTCTGGCTCTCACAGACCTGTAACTTCTTCTTTAAGAGGCTCCTCTGTCCTCCACTCGTTACCTGTATTAATGGCACCTGTTTGAATTTTTTTATCAGTATAAAAGACACCTGTCCACAACCTCAAAGAGTCACACTCCAAACTCCACTATGGCCAAGACCAAATAGCTGTCAAAGGACACCAGAAACAAAATTGTAGACCTGCACCAGGCTGGGAAGACTGAATCTGCAATAGGTAAGCAGCTTGGTTTGAAGAAATCAACTGTGGGAGCAATTATTAGGAAATGGAAGACATACAAGACCACTGATAATCTCCCTCGATCTGGGGCTCCACGCAAGATCTCACCCCGTGGGGTCAAAATGATCACAAGAACAGTGAGAAAAAATCCCAGAACCACCTAGTGAATGACCTGCAGAGATCTGGGACCAAAGTAACAAAGCCTACCATCAGTAACACACTACACCACCAGGGACTCAAATCCTGCAATGCCAGACGTGTACCCCTGCTTAAGCCAGTACATGTCCAGGCCCGTCTGAAGTTTGCTAGAGAGCATTTGGATGATCCAGAAGAAGATTGGGAGAATGTCATATGGTCAGATGAAACCAAAATAGAACTTTTTGGTAAAAACTCAACTCGTCGTGTTTGGAGGACAAAGAATGCTGAGTTGCATCCAAAGAACACCATACCTACTGTGATGCATGGGGGTGGAAACATCATGCTTTGGGGCTGTTTTTCTGCAAAGGGACCAGGACGACTGATCCATGTAAAGGAAAGAATGAATGGGGCCATGTATCGTGAGATTTTGAGTGAAAACCTCCTTCCATCAGCAAGGGCATTGAAGATGAAACGTGGCTGGATCTTTCAGCATGACAATGATCCCAAACACACCGCCCGGGCAACGAAGGACTGGCTTCGTAAGAAGCATTTCTGGAGTGGCCTAGCCAGTCTCCAGATCTCAACCCCATAGAAAATCTTTGGAGGGAGTTGAAAGTCCATGTTGCCCCGCAACAGCCCCAAAACATCACTGCTCTAGAGGAGATCTGCATGGAGGAATGGGCCAAAATACTAGTAACAATGTGTGAAAACCTTGTGAAGACCTACAGAAAACTTTTGACCTCTGTCATTGCCAACAAAGGGTATATAACAAAGTATTGAGATAAACTTTTGTTATTGACCAAATACTTATTTTCCCCCATAATTTGCAAATTAATTAATAAAAAATTCTACAATGTGATTTTCTGGATTTTTTTTCTCATTTTGTCTATCATAGTTGAAATGTACCTATGATGAAAATTACAGGCCTCTCTCATCTTTTTAAGTGGGAGAACTTGCACAATTAGTGGCTGACTAAATACTCTGTTGCCCCACTGTACCTGGAATGAATTTGAATATACTCTAAAATTAGACTCCTTAGTGCCGTTCAATCACTTCAAGACATTAGAAGACTCCTGTTCAAAGAGGAATGTCTGTGTTCTTATAATTTACTTCTGATGACACATATGGCTGTCATCTGAAGTCAATTATAGTGTTTTATTTGGACTGTTGTATGTTCTTGTACGTGTTTTCTTTATGTATATGCATTTTGTCTGTTGTTTACCAGGCTCACTTGAAAAAGTGACCTGGGTTTTATTGTTCGCTCCCTCTATAAATAAAGGTTAAATCAATGAAAAATACCAAAAAGTAGGGCATGTTCAGAGAACTTCAGACTGGCTTCAACAGGAAAACTGACAGACAGCTTGTCATCATTTGAAAAGATCAATTTGTGACACATTGCTGGTGGTCCTCTAAGGTCCCACCCAAGGAAGGTATTGCAAAATATTTGAATACCTTGAGACCTTTCCCAATTCATGTGAGTCTCTTGATGCATGGCCACTGTACAGTATTCATAAAGGTTAGGTTTGAGTTAGTTAGATGTTGTATTTCTTCTAAATGTACAGGAACGATTCTAAAGGTGTGATATTTCAAAGGATTACTCAATGTTATACATGTAATGCATGCGTCACTTTCTTTGTTGCTGTATGATATATTGTAAGTATTATCATTATATATTATGTATCTGTTTTAACACATGTCATAAAGGCAAGTGGTTCTGAAATTATTTATGGAACAAAAACCCTCTTAAATCTCTCTCTCTCTTTTTCTCTCTCTCTCTCTCGCCAGGCTACCCACCCTGCTCCGTGAGCAAGTGGTACATGCCAACAGCTAACCCATTCTACAAGGGGTGGGGTGGGGGGGGTTATTGCTTCGAAGGAGAGACTCCCATATAAACACAATCACAGATGTCTTTGTCCAAGCTGTCTGCCTCTCTCTCTCCCTCTGCCAGATTCTAATCACTAGCACCAGCACTGAGAGAGATGGAGAGAGAGCAGAGAGAAAGAGGGGAGGAAGAGAGAGAAATAGAGGGGAGTGAGAGCAAGCAAGAAAGCTGAGAGAGAGCTGAGAAAGGGGGGAGAGAGAGCAAACAAAAGAGGGAGAGAGCTAAGAGAGAGGGAGAGAGAGCGATAGCTGTGAAGAGAGAACAAACGAGAGAGAGTATGTATACTACAGAATGCACTGCCTTCTCTACTATTCCCACATCTCTGTGCTTGTAAACTGGAGCAAGGAGTGAATCTCAGGAGCATGTTTTGCGGGTGTATTTTGGGACTGTCAGCTACAATGTTGGCATGAAATTAAATGAAAAAAAGCTTTGAATCTGTCTGTCTTGGAGGTGGAAAAGAGCGTGGAAACATAGAAAAGCAAACTATTTCATAGACTGAATTGGATTTAACGCAACAAGGGAAATGCTGTCAAACTGGAGTTACAATTAAACCTTAAGGTAAGTTCTAATCTCAACTTCAACAGTCGCAGTGAAGAGGGATACAGCCATGTACAGGTGTTGAACTCCTCTGTGTGTTCTGTGTTATTTTGGTGCTGTCACAAAGGGACATGTTGCAGACCAAAGTATTATGTGTCAATGGTCCAATGGGTCTGCAGGGTCAGCCTGGCCTCAAAGACAAGACGTAACATAGTAATTGTAAATCTGTGACACTCAAATTAGTATGATATGTTACATTTAGTATGGTAGAAGGGTAGAATTTACAGAAACTTGTTACAAATTATGTAGTGAGCCATGATTCACCAAATAATATATTGAAATAGGAAGCAAAGTACTTTAAACATATATTTTCATTTCAGTCTCTTCCATCTCCACTACCTGAAGTTAATTGCAAGGATTTTTTTCTAATAATAGTGTCAAATTAACAGTTATACAGAAACACTAATGTCAAGGCCTAATTACAGAGGAGGAGCTTTTAGATGCAGTTAAAGCTTTCAAATCTGGGAAAACTCCAGGGCTGGAAGGCATACCAGTTCAGGTATATCAAATATTTCTTTATGTTCTCAGAACCGTTATTAACATGTTTTAACCACTCCTATAAAAATGGTAGACTATCAGATACTCAGCAATAAGGTCTGATTTCACTGTTACTGGAACAGCACCCAGGTGGTAAATATAAAGATCCAAAAACTGGAGACCCTTTACACTTCAGTGTTGTGATGCCAAAATCCTAGCAAAATGAACAGCAAGGTAACAAGGTATTGTCGGATATTATTCATTTTTACATGGATGATACATTGGGGATAATATAAGACAGGTTCGTCATAAGGAGTAAACAAAGATTCAGCGTGGTATGTTTCCATCCTTTATTTTGGAAATGAAAACTTCAAAGAACAAAACAACAAAACGAACAAACAAAACGTGCAGCTAATAATAATGCTCACAGGCAACTCTATCTACAAGATGCCACAAAGCACAATGGGAAAATGGCTACCTAAATATGATCCCCAATCAGAGACAACGATAAAAAGCTGCCTCTGATTGGGAACCATATCAGGCACCATAGAAATACAATTTCCCTAGATAACCCACCCTAAATCACACCCGACCCAACCAACATAGAGAATAAACAGCTCTCTATGGTCAGGGCGTGACAACAGGCACTGAAAACAATAGAACACTATAAAAAATCTGGAAAACCAGGCCTGGTATTAAAGCTGATCTACCCCCTAGGATTTTTTAAAATACAATAAAAAAACATATAATATATCTATTGCAAATTTGTAGTATATTGTCCACAAATTAATACATACCATACAAAACATAACATATCATACTAAATGGAGGGACATAGGGATAGACGTAACATGGTAAACATAAATCTGAGTCCAGGTTGGTGAAGCATCCATTTCAATCAGAATGTATATTAAAAAAAATGTGTTGTCTAGATTTTGTGTTGCATTGTCATTTAAACACTGCACCAGCAAACACATTTAGAGCAATGTATGTCATGTTAGAATTAATGTTGTGCGAAAGTCTTTTTGTACACAAGTAGGCCTCCATTTTGAAACCATACCAGTCTTCATTT
The DNA here is from genome assembly GCF_018296145.1 of Oncorhynchus tshawytscha. Taxonomy (NCBI): domain Eukaryota; kingdom Metazoa; phylum Chordata; class Actinopteri; order Salmoniformes; family Salmonidae; genus Oncorhynchus; species Oncorhynchus tshawytscha. Next base: position 44,647,972 of record NC_056437.1, read on the forward strand.
AACCTGATTTCATTTTGCTTTGATCAATGTATTTACTTATTGATCAGAGGTATGCGGAAACAGAGATCTTGGATTAAACTGTTGAAGTTAGTTGTCAACAGAATGTATCTGCTTTGCTTTGGGGTTATTAATCATGTTGTTCTTGGTTATCTTGACATTCTAACCTGTAAATTAGAGCTTAGATTCTCCCCCAGGGAATGACTCTGAAGTTATTACCAGAACTAACTCACTATCATCAAGGTTTACAACTAGTAATGCTTTGTGACAAATGGACTACAATCCCTTAAAGCTGAAATCCACAAGTCATGAACGCCTTAGGCCACCCCACTTCTTCTGTTGTGGTTTTGCTTTGAACCTCCAACCATCTTTATAGTACCATTTGAAAGGTGAAATGTCTATTTTATTCCTAACTAAACCATGACACCCATCCTGTATTCAAGAGCATGTTGTGTTTCATTGTTAAACCGATGGCGGGCACAACACAAAACCTTAGATGATGTAAAACAGAATCTAAGCTACAACATATGTGTATATGGAAAAAAAATCTGAGTTCACGCATGAAGATAAAAGAAAATAGATACTCTTTATTAAAAAATATATATTTTCAGATATTATAAAATGGTTAGACAACCCTGTTTGTAAGCTTTTAAACTATATCAAACTCAACAGTTTATATTCTTCTGCGATGAAGACATGGATGTCTCATGGTATGCAAAATGGGTTAACTTTGAGCTCTTTGATCTCTTGATTGTTTTGGCATTCAAGTACAAAAAGTCACTTTCTGAGCACTTCTACAATGGGTAATGTGTATGGAAGGTTTTGTTCAAATGGACTTAGCTAGACTGGGCAAAAGGGTCCATATCAGGGGACATCTTTACATGTTTTTGATATTCTAAAGATATTCTAAACAAGATATTCTAAACAATTTCTAATACATGTTTTGAGTTTTCTGGATATGCACCAAATCCTGACAAATTCTGAATCCAGCGGTGCTTTTAGATATAGCATACAGTGCCTTCAGAATGTATTCACACCCCTTGACCTTTTCCACATTTTGTTGTGTTACAAAGTTGGATGAAAATGGATTTAATTATCATATTTGGTCCACACTCTACACAAAATACTCTGTAATGTCAAAGTGGGAGAAAAATTCTAACATATTAATGAAAATAAAACACTAATATATCTTGATTAAACACATTTGGCAGCGATTAGAGTCTTTTTGTGTACATTTCTAAGAGATTTTCACACAATTGTACAATATTTTGCCCATTATTCTGTTTATTCTTCAAGATCTGTCATGTTGGTTATTGATCGTTGCTAGAAAGCCATTTTCAAGTTTTGCCATAGATTTTCAAGCCAATGTAAGTCAAAACTGTAACTAGTCCACTCAGGGACATTCAATGTCGTCTTGGCAAGCAACTCCAATATAGATTTGGCCATGTGTTTTAGGTTATTATCCTGCTAAAAGGTGAATTTGTCTCCCAGTGTCTGTTAGAAAGAAGACTGAAGCAGGTTTTCCTCTAGCATTTTACCTGTGCTTAGCTCTGTTCTGTTTCATTTTATCATTAAAAAAATTCCCTTGTCCTTGCTGATGACAAGCATAACCATAACATGATGCAGCCACCGCCATGCTTGAAAATATGAAGAGAGGTACTCTGTGATGTGTTGTTGGATTTGTCGCCAAAATAATGCTTTGTATTCAGGACAAAAATGGTATTTCTTTGCCAAATTCTTGCCAGTATTTCTTACATGTCTTGTTGCAAACAGGATGCATGTTTTAGAATATTTGTATTCTATACAGGCCTCCTACTTTTCATTTGTCATTTAGGTTAGTATTGTGGAGTAACTACAATGTTGTTGATCCATCCTCAGTTTTCTCATATCACAACCATTAAACTGTAACGGTTTTAAAAGTGAAATCCCTGAGCAGTTTCCTTCCTCTCCAGCAACTGAGTTAGGAAGGACACCTGTATCGTTGTATTGACTGGGTGTATTGATACACCATTCAAAGCCTAATTAGTAACTTCAGCATGTTCAAAGGGATATTCAGTGTCTGCTTTAAAAACATTTTTTTACACATCTACCAATCGGTGCCCATCTTTGCGATGCATTGTAAAACCTTCCTGGTCTTTGTGGTTGAATCTTTACTTGAAATGCACTACTCAATTGAGAGACCTTACAGATAACTGTATATGTGGGGTACAGAGACAGGGTAGTCATTCAATAATGATGCTAAACACTATTAATGCACACAGACTCCATGCAACTTATTACTTGTCACTTATGTGATTTGTGAAACATATTTTTACTCCTGAACTTATTTAGGCTTGCCATAACAGGGTGGTTGAATACTTTTCAGCTTTTTAATTTCTACAAACTAAATTACACTTTGACATCATGGGGTATTGTGTGTAGATCAGTAACACACCATCTCAATGTAATCCATTTTAAATTCTGGCTGTAACACAACACAATGTGAAAAAAGTAAAAGGGTGTGAATACTTTCTGAAGGCACTGTATATGATATTGGATTACTAATATCACACGTGCATTTTCTACGGCCCGAAATGTACTCATTCAATATCCTGAGATATGTGACATCCTATTTTCTCTCTTCATGTTGACAAATACTGACTGTATATGTAGCATATCTGTGTTTTCTCAGCACCTTCAAGATAGGAAGCTATATTGAGTCCAGATATGCATCTCTTGGCTAAGGTCCATATCCAAATCTTGATATGTTTTTTGATATGCTGAAAATAAGGACAATTTCTGTTGCATTTCTGAGTTTTCAGTACATGCTCAATAATTTGACAAATATGAAATCCATATTTTTCTTTCATGCACATATCATTTCTGTGAAAAGGGTTCTACGTGGAACCCAAAAGGGTTCTACCTGGAACTGAAAGGGTTCTATATGGAACCTAAAAGGGTTCCAGCAGAAGAACCCTTTTAGGTTACAGATAGCACCTTTTTTTCTAAGATTGTGGTGAGCTTTCCTGAGACACAAATGAGATTCTTTGGATGTGCAAACCCACAGTTTCATCATCTGTCCGGATGGCTGGTCTCAGACGATCCAGCAGGTGAAGAAGCCGGATGTGGAGGCCCTGGGCTAGCGTGGTTTCACGTGGTCTGCGGTAGTAAGACCGGTTAGATGTACTGCCAAATAATTCTCTAAAACGACTTTAGAGGCAACTTAGTTTAGATAAATTAACATTCAATTATTTGGCAACAGATCTGATGGACATTCCTGCAGTCAGCATTCAAATTGCACGCTCCCTCAAAACTTGAGACATCTGTGACATTGTGTTGTGTGTCTTGTGCACATATTAGAGTGGTCTTTTACTGCCCACAGCACAAGGTGCACCTGTGTAATGATCAAGCTGTTTAATCAGCTTCTTGATATGCCACACCTCTCAGGTGAATTAATTATCTTGGCAAAGAAAAAATGCTCACTAACAGGGATGTAAACAAATTTGTGCACACAATTTGAGAGAAATAAGCTTTTTGTGCATTTGGAACATTTCTGGGATCTTTTATTTCAGCTCATGAAACATGGGACCAACGCTTCACATGTTGCGTTAATATTTTTGTTCAGTATACATTGATTGGTAAGTCAATGTATACGATCTCAACAAACCATTTCTGTACCTTGCTTTGTGCATGGGGGCATTGTCATGCTGAAACAGCCTTCCCCAAACTGTAGCCACAAAGTTGGAAGCACAGAATAGTCTAGAATGTCATTGCATACTGTAGCATCAAGATTTCCCTTCAGTGGAACTAAGAGGCTTGAAAACCAGCCACAGACCATTATTCCTCCTCCACCAAACTTTAAAGTTGGCACTATGCATTGGAGCAGGTAGCAATCTCCTGGCATCCGCCACACCCAGATTCACCAGATGGTGAAGCGTGATTTATCACTTCAAAGCACGTGTTTCCACTGCTCCAGAATCCAATGGCTGCGAGCTTTACACCACTCCAGCTGACGATTGGCATTGCACATGGTGATCTTAGGCTTGTGCGTGGCTGCTCGGCCATGGAAACCCATTTCATGAAGCTCCCGACGAACAGTTATTGTACTGACGTTGCTTCCAAAGGCAGTTTGGAACTTGGTATTTAAAAAAAATGTTTTATTTTTTATTCATTTCACCTTTATTTAACCAGGCCAGTTGAGAACAAGTTCTCATTTACAACTGTGACCTGGCCAAGATAAAGCAAAGCAGTGCGACAAAAACAACACAGTTACACATGGGATAAACAAACGTACAGTCAATAACACACTAGAAAAATTGTATTCATTGTGTGCAAATTAAGTAAGGAGGTAAGACAATAAAAATGCCAATAGTGGCGAAGTAATTACAATTTAGCAATTTACACTTGAGTGATATATGTGCAAGTAGAAATACTGGTGTGCAAAAGAGCAGAAAAACAAAAGCAAATATGGGGATGAGGTAGGTAGTTGGTTGGATGGGCTATTTACAGCTGGGCTGTGTTCAGCTGCGGTAAGCTGCTCTGACAGCTGACGCTTAAAGTTAGTGAGGGAGATATAAGTCTTCAACTTTAGCAATTCGTTCCAGTCATTGGCAGCAGAGAACTGGAAGGAAAGGCGGCCAAAGAGGTGTTGGCTTTGGGGATGACCAGTGAAATATAACTGCTGGAGCGCGTGCTACGGGTGGGTGATGCTATGGAGACCAGTGAGCTGAGATAAGGCGGAGCTTTACCTAGCAAAGACTTAAGTGTTGCAACCGATGACAGACGATTTTTACACTCTACGCGCTTCAGCCCTCAGGGGTCACGTTCTGTGACCTACCTCTTCACGGCTGAGCTGCTGTCGCTCATAGACATTTCCACTTCACAATAACAGCACTTACAGTTGACTGTGGCAGCTCTAGCAGGGCAGACATTTTATGAACTGACTTGTTGGAAAGGTGGCATTCTATGACAATGCCACGTTGAAAGTCACTGAGCTCTTCAGTCAGACCATTCTACTGCCAATGTTTGTGTATGGAGATTTCATGGCTGTGTGGTCGATTTTATACACCTGTCTGCAACGGGTGTAGCTAAAATAGCCAAATCCACTAATTTGAAGGGGTGACCACATACTTTTGTATATATAGTGTATATACTTGAAACGTACATTATGGAAAACATGTGTCACACTTAGTCATAGTTAGTAGAATAATGAATGGATTGGCAAGATTTTTGCACCGTCAACTTTTAAAAGGTTAGTAGAAAAGTTTATCATTTGAACTAGCTATAGCTTTCGTATTCCCTCTGGATAAATACACACAAACCACAAGATAAAAGCACTGTACCTTGCTACAAGAATATTCTTTTTTCTGCTTCAGAGTTGCAACTGTTATATTTTTATTAGGGTGCCACAAATTAATGCGTAAACGGTGTGGTTGAACTGACAACTGGATAAACCAAGTGAGAACCTGTTCAGAAAATACCTCAAAGAAGTTAAAGGGGATTTTCACACTGGCTCTTCCACAGCATATAACCATTACTATATTAACAACATTACAAGTTATTCATAAACATACAAATTACAAAATTTTTGAAGGTTCTACTTCCTGTGTATTGGTTACTTTAAACCACCAACACGTAGTAATCTCTGATCTTCACTAGGCCAACATGTTTTGTCATCATGCCCGTGTGGTGTTCTGTGTCTGGCTATGCTAATTACAAACAAGCGCAAAAATTGGTTATCTTTAACCGTTCTACCTACCAGAGATTTACCCCGATGCAGCCAGTGGCTTGAGGCTATCAAGAATGATGCTTACAGTGACCAAAGACTATCAGAGGGATTTTCAGACTGAACTGAAGGGGAATACATAGACGACATCTGGGAAGTGATGCGTTTTGCCTTCACAACAAAACAGAAGATTCTCGATTAGAGGTAGCGTAACATTAGATAGCATTTTACCGTAGCTGGACTATATAAATCATATCGCTAGCCAGCTAACTTTTGGATACACACGCTCAATCAATTTAGCCTATGCCGTGGTAGTCACTGCTAGACAACTAGTAATCATCTGCAGAGTAAACATCTTTGTTTGTTATATTTTTGACGCAAACGTAAGTATGCTAAATACTTATTTTCCACCATAATTTGCAAATAGATTCATTAAAAATCCTACAATGCGAGTTTCTGGATTTTGTTTTCTCATTTTGTCTGTCATAGTTGAAGTGTACCTATGATGAAAATTACAGGCCTCTCTCATCTTTTTAAGTGGGAGAACTTGCACAATTGGTGGCTGACTAAATACTTTTTTGCCCCACTGTAGTTGTTGTGAAATTGTTAGATTACTTGTTAAATATTACTGCACTGTTGGAGCTAGAAGTACAAGCATTTCACTACACTCACATTAACATCTGCTAACCATGTGTATGTGACCAATAAAAATTGATTTGAACTGCCCTCCTTGGACTTTTCACACCTTCTGCAGCCCCCCAGCCCATTCACTTTGACTTATCTTTCCTCTCAAAAGCAATTTCCAATATTGTCTCTAAACAATACAAAGGTATGTTGCCCTACGTCTCTTCCACAAAAAGTGTAAAATGGTAGCACTGTAAACATGTCTTTCCAGGAGATGGCAATACCAGCAAAGGTACTGCAAGAGGTCCAAACAGTTGGTAGTTAAGAGGATAAGGTCAACGAGCCCTACATCACTTCCGGCAGAGTCTTATCCAGCTGTGCGTACACCGCAGACAGGACAAGACCATGCCACCACAAGCACAAAGAGTCTGAACTTCCACAGCCCATCATGCCAAACACCATTGCCAGTGTACCAAAGCCAGATAAAGAACAGTGTGTCTCAGTGTGTGGATATTTTCTATATATAAGCTGTTCTGATGCTTGGATTTCAGGCAAACAAGTTCAATCTAGGTTTCATTAGACCAGAGAATCTTGTTTCTCATGGTCTGACTGTCCTTTAGGTGCCTTTTGGCAAACTCCAAGCGGGCTGTCATGTGCCTTTTACTGAGGAGTGGCTTCCGTCTGGCCACTCTACCATAAAGGCCTGATTGGTGGAATGCTGCAGAGATGGTTGTCCTTCTGTAAGGTTCTCCCATCTCCACAGAGGATATCTGGAGCTCTCTGAGTGACCATCGAGTTCTTGGTCACCTCCCTGAAGAGGGCCCTTCTACCCCGATTGCTCAGTTTGGCAGACAGCTGTAGGAAGAGTCTTGGTGTTTCCAAACTTATTTCATTTAAGAATGATGGGGGGCACTGTGTTCTTGGGGACCTTTTTGAGACAATCCTGTCTCGGAGATCTACGGACAATTCCTTTGACCTCATGGCTTGGTTTTTGCTCTGACATGCATTGTCAACTGTGGGACCTTATGTAGACATTTGTGTGCCTTTCCAAATCATGGCCAATCAATGACATTTTCTACAGGTGGACTCCAAGCAAGTTGTCGAAACATCTCAAGGATGATCAATGGAAACAGGATGCACCTGAGCTCAATTTCAGGTCTCATAGCAAAGGGTCTGAAAACTGACAGAGCGAACCTGTTTTTGCTTTGTTATTATGGGCTATTGTGTGTAGATGGATGATTTTTTATAAAATCCATTTATAATAAGGCTGTAATATAACAAAATGTGGAAAAGGGGAAAGGGTCTGAATGCTTTCCGAATGCACTGTGTGTGTGTGTGTGTGTGTGTGTGTGTGTGTGTGTGTGTGTGTGTGTGTGTGTGTGTGTGTGTGTGTGTGTGTGTGTGTGTGTGTGTGTTAAATATACAGTTGAAGTCAGAAGTTTACAAACACTTAGGTTGGAGTCATTAAAACTTGATTTTCAACCACTCCACAAATTTCTTGTTAACAAACTATAGTTTTGGCAAGTCAGTTAGGACATCTACTTTGTGCATGACACAAGTATTTTTTTCCAACAATTGTTTACAGATATTTAACTTAGAATTCACTGTATCACAATTCCAGGGGGTCAGAAGTTTACCTACACTAAGTTGACTGTGCCTTTAACCAGCTTGGAAAATTCCAGAAAATGATGTCATGGCTTTAGAAGCTTCTGATAGGCTAATTGACATCATTTGAGTTAGTTGGAGGTGTACCTGTGGATGTATTTCAAGGCCTACCTTCAAACTCAGTGCCTCTTTGCTTGACATCATGGGAAAATCATAAGAAATCAGCCAAGACCTCAGAAAAATAATTGTAGACCTCCACAAGTCTGGTTCATGCTTGGGAGCAATTTCCAAATGCCTGAAGGTACTACGTTCATCTGTACAAACAATAGTACGCAAGTATAAACACCATGGGACCACACAGCCGTCATACCTCTCAGGAAGGAGACGTGTTCTGTCTCTTAGAGAGGAACGTACTTTGGTGCAAGCGGTGCAAATCAATCCTAGAACAACAGCAAAGGACCTTGTGAAGATGCTGGAGGAAACAGGTAGAAAAGTATCTATAGCCACAGTAAAACGAGTCCTATATCGACATTGAGTCCTTCCCTGCACAGTCAGGAAGAAGCTACTGCTCCAAAACCGCCATAAAACAGCCAGACTACGGTTTGCAACTGCACATGGGGACAAAAATCATACTTTTTGGAGAAATTTCCTCTGGTCTGATGAAACAAAAATAGAACTGTTTGGCCATAATGACAATCGTTATGTTTGGAGGAAAAAGGGGGAGGCTTGCAAGCCGAAGAACACCATCCCAACCGTGAAGCACGGGGGTGGCAGCATCACGTTGTGGGGGTGCTCTGCTGCAGGAGGGACTGGTGCACTTCACAAAATAGATGTCATCATGGGGGGGGGGGAATTATTTGGATATATTGAAGCAACATCTCAAGACATCAGTCAGGAAGTTAAAGCTTGGTCGCAAATGGGTCTTCCAAATCGACAATGACCCCCATAATGTCCAGAAGGACAACAAAGTCAAGGTATTGGAGTGGCCATCACAAAGCTCTGACCTCAATCATATAGAAAATTTGTGGGCAGAACTGAAAAAGTGTGTGTAAGCAAGGAGGCCTTCAAACCTGACTCAGATACACCAGCTCTGTCAGGAGGAATGGGCCAAAATTCACCAAACTTATTGTGGGAAGCTTGTGGAAGGCTACCCAAAACGTTTGACCCAAGTTAAACAATTAAATGGCAATGCTACCAAATACTAATTGAGTGTATGTAAACTTCCCACTGGGAATGTGATGAAAGCAATGAAAGCTGAAATAAATCACTCTCTACTATTATACTGACATTTCACATTCTTAAAATAAAGTGGTGATCCTAACTGACCAAAGACAGGGAATTTTTACAAGGATTAAATGTCAGGAATTGTGAAAAACTGATTTTAAATGTATTTGGCTAAGGTGTATGTAAACTTCCGAAACATGACTCTCTCAGGATATGCTGTCGGAGTCGATACAGCCTCCAGGATTCTTTGTGAGTCACGCCGACAGAAATAAACAACTCCCTGGGAAAAAGAAGGGCGGGGTTTGTATGTTTCATGATTAACGACTCATGGTGTAATTGAAACAACATACAGGAATTCAAGTCCTTTTGTTCACCTGACCTAGAATTCCTCATAATCAAATACCGAGAATTCTCGTTGGTTATTGTTACAGCCGTGTATATCCCCCCTCAAGCTGATACCACGACGGCGCTCAAAGAACTTCACTGGACTATGCAAACTGGAAACCCTATATCCTGAGGATACATTTATTGTAGCTGGGGATTTTAACAAAGCAAATTTGATTTTAGCAACTTTGCAGCTACTTTTAGGTACTTAGCATTTTAGCAAACCCTTCCCCTAAACCTTTAACTCTAACCCTAACCTTTACCATTTAACCTAACTCATAACTCTAACCCTAGCTAATGTTAGCCACCTAGCTATTTGCCATTTGCTTACCTTTATTTAACTAGTCAAGTCAGTTAAAAACAAACTCCTATTTACGATGATAGCCTACCCCAGCCAAACCCAGATGACGCTGGGCCAATTGTGCACCGTTCTATGGGACTCCTAATCACAGCCGGTTGTGATACAGTCTGGAGTCGAACCAGGGTGTCTGTAGTGATGCCTCTAGCACTGCTAGGCAATGCCTTAGACAGCTGCGCCACCCGGGAGCCCAATATAGTGTACATTTTCAAAATCCGTAACATGTTGCACTAATTGCAATTCGTAACATTGTATGAATTGCAATATGTAACTGTCACGACTTCCGCCGAAGTCGGCTCCTCTCCTTGTTCGGGCGACGTTCGCCAATCGACGTCACTGGCTTTCTAGCCATCGCCGCTCCATTTGTTTTGTCTTGTTCCATACACACCTGGTTTTCATTCCCTAATCACACTGCATATTTAGTCCTCTGTTCCCCTTCATGTCTTTGTGTGAAATTGTTTTATGTTATGTGAGAATTGTCACGCGCCAGAATTTTGTTTGTGTTCCATGTTTTGGGAACATTTATGTACTTATGTGCTTTCGTTTGGACCAGAAAAAAAGTGCGCCTGTTAACTACACTCTGCTCTCCTGCACCTGACTTTGCCTCCAGTACACACCTGTAACAGAATTTCACACCTACCATGGATTCAGCAGGAGCAGGTACCCCAGTTAGAGGAGTCGTAACATGTTACATGAATTGTAATTCGGAACATATCATACGAAATGGATGATGGACATCCACAAATTAATAAATATCATACAAAGGTAACATACCATACTAATAGAATCCCGGATTTATGCACATTGATTCGGTGCTGGTACCCCCTTTAAATAGCCTCGTTATTGTTGTTTTATTATTACTCTTGAATTTTTTTCACTTTAGTTTATTTAGTAAGTATTTTCTTAACTATTATTTTCCTTAAAACTGCATTCTCTTTTGGCGCATGAACCGCTAGCTGGACACCTACGACAACATCCGGTGAAATTACAGAGCCCGAAATTCAAAATACAAATATCGTGAAAATACAAGTGTCATACATAATTTAAAAGCACAACTTCTTGTTAATCCCACTGTGAATTTAGTTAAACTACCATACTGAAAAAATGTAGTTAAATTACTAGTGGAATTACATGTAGTGAAACTACAACCCAAAACTGGTTGGAATATAAAGCTTTAATCAAGCGAAGCTGTTCTCGCACACTGACGTTTACAAAGCCTTTTTTTATGAAATGAAATGACAACATTTGTTGAAGATTGTATTATCTTTTGGAATGAGGAAATAAGACACACTTGTCATTCAAAAGGAACCAACAGGCAGAATCAGATTTAGGAGTTTTTCAAGGACACCCTCCTCTCTGTCATCAAGTGTATGTACTCTTATTTTTTTAGCTACTTACCACCATATCCCATCATGACCCTTAAAGTTAAATGCTCTTAAAGTTCAATTTTCTTCCAATATCTTCCTTGAAAAAGGAGGAGGGGATGCATGCCTTTTCAAGAAATTGATGCTGTCTCTCTCACCTGACAGAAAAAAGTAATTTCTCTCTCAACTCTAAGAAACAAAATAATAATTTAAAAAATATCACCTGTTGTTTTTTGAGACAAATTCTGAAGAATTTGAACAAATGCTTTCTTTTCTGAAGAGGCCATTGAGTCCAGTGTATACACCATTTAATACAATATTCTGGGTGCTCTTTCACATTGCCATTTTCAGACGCTGTCTATAGACTGATTCACTCTGTAATACAGTAGCTTTGATCTTGACTGGTCTTTCACAGGGCAGGAGTTCGCAGACACTTCCTCCTCTTCCAAAACACCTGCTGCATGCACTACACAGAGAAACAACTGCATTCTAATCCCCCTGCCAAAAGTATTTAGCTAATTTCCTGTTTGACTACCACTATCAACATGTTCCTCAATCCAATATAGAAATGTCTCACTGTACTGCCTCTCATATAGCCATTTTTTTTTAACAATCTGGGCAACTTCTTATATTAGAGGTTTATTTTTACCATGTCAAATAGGTGGCAATTCAGGGGCTTAAGGATGTCCACTCAGAATGTGGCCCTTTCATAAGGTCAAGTCTCGTCAGGAAATGAAAGCGAATGAAAATAAATGGCATGACTGTCTGTCTGACTGCCCATGTGACTGTTGATTGTAAGGCAGATAAATTACCTGAATGTTATGTATCACTTATGCATCACAGTTATATAATACCTCATCCCTAAGCAAAAATCCCATTCGGAGGGCTGTTACATTTTTATAGGATTTATCCCATTGTCCCACCATGTGCCCCCCCCCCCAACCCCACCCTTTCTGTCAGATTTCAACAATCCCAGCCTTTGTTTTTGGAATGAGAAGCAGCATTCTTCCAGAAGGATGACCTCTTCTGTCTCCACAGGGACTGGCACTGAGGACACGACCCTGCTGCCCGTGGATTGGATACCTCGCGCTACCCAGATCAGCCTGTTCAGACTCATAGCTCCTCAGTGGGGCAAATCACTTTGTGTAGTTCACTGGGGAAAGAGGAGGAAGCTGACTTTATGGGTCCCTTTCAACAAGTTGGAAATCGCAAATTCAACAATGAGAGGTTTGGAAGGAATCAGTGGCTAACAGCAAGCATTTCAAAGCAACCACTAGCCTGCTTTCAGTGGAGTGGCTGTGTGTTTTGTTTTTCAGAGATTCCACCCTAAATACAGAGAATGCCAGACTTTGATGACAAAGTTTGATGACAAAATTTACCCACAAAGGACCACCGTGCCACCTTTCTGTTTAAGTGAGCACAGCACAAGGTGAGTCCAAAAATGTCTTGTAACTTTATGCTGCTGCATAAATGATGTAATATGCAAGGGATACATGTATACTGTAGCTAAGAAAGTAATACTAAGTGTATGTTGTGTAGTAAGCTGTTAGTAGCCCATGTGCCTCACCCTAATAATTTGGTCTATTTTCACTAACACTGTATTGTAAACACATTGTTCGTGGCTGGTGTGTGTGCTTGTCTGCAGACTTTTTTGTACAGCTTTGACAGTGTTACTGAAGTAGTGGTGACGCTTGGCTTGCACGTGCAAATTGAGCACACACAACATTCTATAATAGAATTGTGTTATTTTAAGTGTCAAATTAAAAGCATGATTTAACATGTCAAATAGTGTTATTTGACGTGTATCTGTTTTGACACGCGAAAACACAAATGGTGTTCAATGTGCCTCACCCTAATAATTTGGTCTATTTTCACTTCTTAATTTCACTTACTGTTCTAACTTGGTGGTGCACATGTAACCTATAACCTGTTTTAGAGAAATGCAATCATCAAATATAAGAGCTTTCATTGTCTGCTTATATGCCCTTTTATTTATCCTACGGTTGTGGCTTGGTGTACGCAAAGGACTGTAAGAACGGCCCATGTTCTGAATTCTGTCGCTGTACATTTAAAAAGTGCTGAACAAATAGTTATATTGACTACGTCCGTCGTCGCTTGCTCATTAATGTCTTAATCGAAATTATGGATTGCCTCTTATCCCCTTGTCGTCCTCTTATGCCATAGTTTGTGCATCTCAATTGTCAGTAGAAACCACATTTGTGTAAGAAAGTCAGCCATATCAGCTAAGTTTTTTAAATGGCAGTAAATGAGGCTGAATTAACTGTTTCACTGCCAGACTAGGCTCCGCTGATAACCAGGTGTAACAGTGGTAAGGTGTTGGGATTGCTGTTGGGACTCTGCTGCTGGGACAGCTTTATATAGGCCCTAACAGTTTGTGGGCACCGTTTGTCACCACTATAGTGCAATTAATGTATTGTTTAGTGTTGTGTTGTGTAGTGGCTTTGCTGGCATGCATCCCACCTTTCTTTTTTGCCCCACCAAGATTTACATGCTAAAATCGCCACTGACCATTGGTGATAACAATGAGATAAGACTCAAGAACTGTCAGAAAAGTTAAGAAACCTTTTTGCCTGTCAAGACCTGAACCCAGACAGCTGTCAGTACAGTGTCTGCTACGATTATTTCATTACTGGTAAGTCAAGTCTGATCAATTTCGAGTTTAGTTTAGCTGTTATGTTAATCAGATGTTAACACTGTATACAGTACATTTGCCAAAATTAGCTAGCTAGATAGCTTGTAGTCTAGATATTAGTATGTGTCGCGTGATTTTCAAGTTTTGGGGAAGGTATTTTTTCACCATAAAAATACACCTTTATAACAATGGATTGCATGCCTCTATCATCACATTGTAAAGACTGATGCCGGGAAGAGAAGCAGGTACAGGGAGTAAAACATTTAATAGGAACAGACAGGTAACAGGACAGAAACAGCATCAGCACACGGGTATACAAGGACATATGCAGAAGCAGGGAACAGAGCAGGGAACCAGACAGATATAGGGAAGGTAATATAGAGGTGATTGAGTCCAGGTGAGTCCAATAATTGCTGATGCGCGTGACGGGGGAAGGCAGGGGTGCGTAGTGATGATGGCAGGAGTGCGCAATGCTGGGGAGCCTGGCATCCTCGAGCGCTAGGGGGAATGGCGGGAGCATGCATGACACACATTTGCAGACGAATGTAAGCGTACTATTCCTAATGTGATGAGTAAACTGGATAGTAATAATTTAGGCTATTAATAAGCACATAGTGGCACAGGCTTATGGGCTATATCAGAGATGTTTCTTTCATTTGCACAGGAGAAATGTAGCCTTTTTAATAAACATTTCATGCAATTCTACTACACTTTATATGGACTGGAGACATTAGCAGAATATTTTTTAGTACGATAGTAGCCTAGGCCTACTCTACTGACACTGACAACAGATCAATAAAAATGACCTTGTTTTGAATGCAACCATGTAATCTTGGCCGAAAAGGGGTCCTGGCTAAAAGGGAACCAGCTTTCGTCAAATTAAGGTCAAAAGTAAATAAAACATGTTTTAGTAAACCCTAACCCTTTTCCTAACATGCTGCATAAATTCTTCTAATCTGCTACGGAATGTAAAATATTACATGAATTTGACAAAAGCTGGATCCATTCTGGCCATGACCATGAAAAGGGGAGATGCAAATTGAATTTTAAAAAATTAAAAATATCATATAATAAACACATTAAAAACATTTAAAAAAATTAAACTGGACATAGGACAACCTTGTTGACTATTGGTTGCTCCAGCCCAACAATTGATGTAATCTTTATATGAAACTAAAAAACCTGAATGAATTAAACACAACCATACACGTAAGTCCCCTGATGGTATAGGTGACCTGAAGAAGTGATATTCTAACATCAGGAGTGCTTCTCATTTGTTTATGTACTGTAGGTTCACCAGCTGACCCCTATCAAGACACCCATGTCGACTGGATTCCCACTGTAAAGATGAGCAATGCTGCAGCAGCAACAGTTTCTGCTTCTACTTCGTCCTTTCCCAGCTGTGAAAGGAGACATCCCTCAGTTATACGAGATGGTTGTCGTATGTTGTACTTTGGACTAGCTGAATGATTCTGTTGTGCCATTTGAGTAGAGAGCACCTTCACCTTGTCGTCAAGACAGAAGTGCCCCCTTAAATCATATGAATGTATACAATGTATTTTGAAAAGTGTTAAAGACTATTGTTCATGACATTGTAAACATTCTGTACTTTAATAAAACACTACATTTTTGTATGGGTGAAATTAAAAGTATTGTTCTCTCTGCTTTACCTAGCCCCATTGAATAGAAAGTGTTTCTTATAGCCCAACTATTTTATTTATTTTACAATTTATACACATTTAGCATAGACAATGTAATTTTTGGGGTAGTCTTAAGCAAACCATATTCATTAACACTGTAGCACCTCTCAGTGCCACTCAGACCTTCTACGAGAAAAGTATCTGGCATTGAAATTGGTAGTAGTAGTTGTATGTTTTAAGCTAAGGATCCCATCATCTCCTTCCAGACATTTCACCACCTAGATTACAATGGTTGGATTTGAACTAAACAATTTAATGTCAGCACAAGGCATGTACAAAATCCAGTATAATGATTAGCCTCATATACATTGTCAACTGGTATCATTTTTAAATTGAGAACATATAGCTGAACAATATGTAAACCATGTGTGAGTTAAGCTTCTCTGCTTCAGATGCACAATGGCGAGGGCTGCATTGCAAATGCCCATAAGGCTAATGCCATCATACTGTAGGCCAGTGGTTCCCAACACCAGTCCTCGAGTACCTCCAACAGTACATTTTTATTCTAGTCCTGGACAAACACACCTGATTCAACTTATCAACTAATCATCAGGCCCTCTGAGTTGAATCAGGTACAATGCATTCAGGAAATATTCAGAACCCTTGACTTTTTAACATTTTGTTATGTTACAGCCTTATTCTAAAATGTATGAAATATTTTTTCAATCTCATCAATCTACACACAATACCTCATAATGACAAAGTAAAAACAGTTTTTTAGACATTTTGGCAAATTTATTAAAAATATATATATAATAAATACCTTATTTACGTAAGTACCCTTTGCTATGAGAATCAAAATTAGGTCAGGTGCATCCTGTTTCCATTGATCATCCTTGAGTTGTTTCTACAACTTGATTGGAGTCCACCTGTGGTAAATTCAATTGATTGGACATGATTTGGAAAGACACGCACCTGTCTATATAAGGTTGACAGTGTATGTCAGATCAAAGCCATGAGGTCGAAGGAATTGCCTGTAGAGCGCTGAGACAGGATTGTGTCGAGGCACTTACTCGTATCTAAAGGATAGACATTTTAGTAACATGTAGGCTGTTTTTTACTTAAGCATAATTTTAGGTGAACCAAAAAAAGTCAATACCATACCTTGATCCCTGATCTATGGGGGAACAGGCTTATGTTCCAGCCCAGAAATAGTACACTTGATTATTAACTAGTAAGGTTTGATACATTGAATCGGATGTGTTCATTCTGGGCTGAAACGGAAGCATGCACACCCAGCAGGGTTTGCCTGCTCCAGTTTTAATAGGTTTATACATTTTTGTGTGACTTTTAAACTGTATTTTTGTTCACCAAATGTGCTAACATATAATTATACTCAAATAAGACAGTACTGAATATTATGTTGCTAGTTATATAGCTCTGTCTTCAGTTTCTCACTAGGGAATGGAACTGGAGAATATTTTCATAATGTCCTCCCACAGTTACCTGCCCTATTCAGAGTAGCCTTGTCTCCCTTCTCTGACAGCTGGAACTGCTGGCTAATCCTTTCACCCTCTTCCGTGGCTGTTAGTTAGCTACCTAGCTACAAATGCATTTCGAGTTACAACGATAAATACATCATGAAGCTAAGCAGCTAATATGACGTTAGCAAGCTGGTGATATTTAATTCACTTAGCTAGCTATACATTATTTAAAGTTATCTAACTAGTGAACATTACATAGCAGCTCATGAGTTAGCCTGCACACTACAATCTTCACACGGCAATCTTCCGAAGTTTCCAGTGGTAGCAAAAGGCAGCCAGCCATGTGGTTTATTGGATAACTTCCAACAGGCTGACTTTGGTCTTCCAACATGGCGCCTGGTGCATTTTGCTAGCTGATTATTTATTTATTTCACCTTTATTTAACCAGGTAGGCTAGTTGAGAACAAGTTCTCATTGACAACTGCGACCGCAAGCTCTCTATAGAAAATGACTATCAAACAACAATGGAACATTCTATTGGGTATTTGGTTACCCTTCGCCATTAGATCAAATGATTTACCTAGACTGATTAAATAATTTACCTAGACTAACTCATTAAAAAAAACAATGTTGCAAAGTGCAGAACTATTTGTTTTAGGGAAATTTGTCATACTGGGAAAAAAATACAATTCCAAGAGATCCAAATCTGATAGTGTATTGGTTATTTAATTGCCACCAGTAATAGTGTGCAATACTCAGCATGCTAATATGAAAGGTGTGCTCTGCCATGTGTTGAGTTGCCACAGCATCTTAGCACAAGGATGTAGGTAAATATCTCTAAAAAAAACATGGGTGATTATAAGCTCTTCTGTCCCTTGCTGTGGAGACTTGCTTCCATTCAGCCGCAAGAGCATTAGTGAGATCCAGCACTGATGTTGGGCGATTAGGCCTGGCACGCAGTCGGTTGAGGTCAGAGCTCTGTGCAAACTGACTTGTTAGAAAGGTGCCACGTTGAAAGTCAGAGGTCTTCAGTAAAGCCATTCTGCTGCCAATGTTTGTCTTTGAAGATTTCATGGCTGTGTGTTCAATTTTATATACCTGTCAGCAACGGGTGTGGCTGAAATAGCCAAATTCACTCATTTGAAGTTGTGTCCACATACTTTTGTATATATAGTGTACATGTCTGTACATACACACAACAAGTAGGTCACATGGGGGAGAAGCATTGTTCAATGAGGTGTTGCTTAGTTTGTTTTTCATAAACCAGGTTAGCTGTTCACTTGCGCTATATAAGATGGAAGGCAGTTCCATGCACTCGTGGCTCTGTATTCCATGAATTTGTTCTGGACCTGGGGACTGTGAAAAGACCTCTAGTGGCATTTCTGGTGGGGATAGTGTGTGTCAGTGCTGTGTGTAAATTGACTAGTCAAACAAATAGTCTAGACTAGAGATTGCTCAGTGTGATGACATTAAGCTGTAAAACATGAGTGCATTCATGATTAGGATACATGTATAAGCACATTTTGTGGTTCCTCTGTCTACATTCCACCCATATTGTATAATAAACATGAACTCAAGATTGTAGTGAATGCCTCCAGTGACGATATGTTAATGAGTTTAGTCATGTTTAATGTATTTTTCTGCCATGTGTCCTACTGTATACTCCAACCAGTCATCAAATTGACTATATAGTTCATTCATAGTACTACCACCGTTCACAGCAGAGGCAATATGGCCACCTTGATAAGTGTCTGCATTCATTTGATGGATCCAAAGAAATAATCAATCTGAAATAATCAATCTGTGTGATTTAATTGGATTTCAGGGGTTCAGTTGCTGGTAAAGCAAAGCTCAAATCTTTCTTGCATAGTCAGGTTTTCATAGATAAGTTATTTAATCAGGAAGTTTAGTGATGAGGATGGACACATGCTAATGGTTCTATCAAGATAAACCTGTTCAGTTTTATATCATATGTATAGCATGGTTGGTGTGAATAACATACAGAACAGAAACCTTCTCAGGTCTCACAAGAGAAAAGCAGTCCTCTATCAACTACCCAGTCAAGGTGTTCACCGTATAGAACATTCACCATGTTGGTTACTTGACTTTGGCCTTGACCAGTTATAAAGACTAATCAAGTACATTCTCAAGGATCAATAGTTATATGTGAGTGAATCATATTGATTACATGGAGATAAAGCAGCACCACAGAAGAATAGTCTTTTGTGTTGCTTTTCTAGGTCTCGATAAATTAATGGCACATTGTGTCTGATTTATGAGTCTCCGGTCTGTATTTGTGCATTCTCAGCATTTGATTAAAAGACGTTTCGCCGACTGATACACTCTATCCAACCAGAGTTTATGGCTGGCCTGGTTACAGTAATTGGGGACATTTCCACATGTAACAAGGCCAACCCCAGTGGGGCCCATTAGTAAGGATCCCTGCTTCCTCCAGTGTGGTTAATGGTTTGGTCCCTGTCCAGCTCCTTCATAGTGTATGAGTGCGTGCGTGTGAGGCTCTTTGTGATGTCTCTGTCACCATGGAGCTCGCAGTGAGACTCGCTGCCAGTCTCTCAAATCAATGGCAGTCAGAGGACAAACTCCAGAGCTGCCAAGTCCTGGAGCTGCCAAGCATTTGAAAAAGTTTTAATGGACTTGCCCGAAGATCATTGAGTGGTCTGATTGCAATATCTGTAGTACATATCAACCAGATTCAGACTGCACATTTACTATATCTAGGTGCCACAGAGCTGAAAAGAGTGTAACGATACATTGAAATCACTAGTGAGTGCACAGAAGGTGCAGTGAGCATTTATAAATATCAATACAGTAAGAGTAACAATGGAGTAACAGCAAAACGGAGTAACAGCAAAAATGAATTTAAATACCTCTGGGTTAAGTTGGTTTATTGTCAGATAAATCAAATATGTTTTTTCTTGGGGGGGGGGTTCTCATTCATCACAATCTCCCCAGAGAGAGGATTTGTATTGTGTGATGTGCTTTGGTATTCTTTTGCTCCTCAGAAAAGCTTTGCATGTAAAACAAGCTGAGTTCACATCATGCATATAAACATTTAATGTATCTACACAGGGATGGCTCTCTGCTTGTCTGGCTTTTTAAGCTCAAGACTTTCAATAAGAGTTTCTTTACAGATCCTTATTTTTAATAATACCCTTATTATGACCAGTGGCTAGCTTTGGAAATGTGTCTGAATGATAAAATCAGGGGCATGTGTTTGAGTGCGTGCGTGCATGCATGCATGTGCGTGTACTATACACTGGGTGTACAAAACATTAGGAACTATTTCCATGACATAGACTGACCAGGTGAATCCAGGTGAAAGCTATGATCCCTTAATGATGTCACCTGTTAAATCCACTTCAATCTGTAGATGAAGGGGAGGAGACTGGTTAAAGAAGGATTTTTTTTAGCCTTGAGACAATTGAGACATGGATTGTGTATGTGTGCCATTCAGAGGGTGAATGGGCAAGACAAAAAAATTGAAGTGCCTTTGAACAGGGTATGGTACTGTAGTAGGTGCCGGGCCAGGCGCACCGGTTTGTGTCAAGAACTGCAATGCTGCTGGGTTTTTCACACTTAACAGTTTTCCATGTGTATCAAGAATGGTCCACCACCCAAAGGATATGCAGACAAATTGATACAACTGTGGGAAGCATTGGAGTCAACATGGGCCAGCATCACTGTGGAATGCTTTCGACACCTTGTAGAGTCCATGCCCCGACGAATTGAGGATGTTCTGAGAGGTGGGGTGCAACTCAATATTGGGAAGGAGTTCCACATGTTTGGTATACTCAGTCTGTATACATACTGAACAAAATGTGAACGCAGCATGTGAAGTGTTGGTCCCATCTTTCATGACCTTAAATGCACAAAAGCATATCTCTCAATTTTTTTGTACAAATGTGTGTACATCCCTGTTAGTGAGCATTTCTCCTTTTCCAAGATAATCCATCCACCTGACGGTGTGGCATACCAAGAAGCTGATTTAAACAGCATGGTAATTACACAGGTGCACCTTGTGCTGGGGACACTAAAAGGCCACTCTAAAATGTGAAGCTTTGTCACACAACACAATGCCACAGATGTCTCAAGTTGAGGGAGTGTGCAATTGGCATGCTGACTGCAGAACAGTCCACCAGAGTTGTTGCCAGAGAATGTTTGAATGTTAATTTCTCTACCGTAGGCTGCTTCCAATGTCGTTTTAGAGAATTTGGCAGTACGTCCAACCGGCCTCACAACCGCAGACCTAGTCTTACCATGCCTACCCAGGACATCCACATCTGGCTTCTGCACCTGCGGGATGGTTTGAGACGAGCCACCTGGACAGCTCATACAACTGTGTGTTTGCACAACCTAAGTATTTCTGCACAACTGTCATAATCCATCTCAGGGAAGCTCATCTGCATGCTCATCATCCTCACCAGGGTCTTGACCTGACAGCAGTTTGGCGTTATAACCAACTTCAGTGGGCAAATGCTCACCTTCAATGGCCACTGGCAAGCTGGAGAAGTGTGCCCTTCACGGATGAATCCAGTTTCAACTGTAACAGGCAGATGGCAGACAGCATGTATGGCATCGTGTGGGCAAGTGGTTTGCTGATGTCAACATTGTGAACACAGTGCCCCAGGGTGGCGGTGGGGTTATGGTATTGGCAGGCATGAGCTACGGACAATGAACACAATTGCATTTTATCAATTGCAATTTGAATTGATCCTGAGGCCCTTTATTATGCCATTCATTCGCCGCCTTCACCTCATGTTTCAGGATGATAATGCACAGCCCCGTGTCGCAAGGATCTGTACACAATTCCTGGAAGCTGAAAATATCCCAGTTCTTACATGGCCTGCTTACTTACCAGACATGTTATATCCATTGAGCATGTTTGGGATCCTCTGGATTGACGTGTACGACAGCGTGTTCCAGTTCACAGCAATATCCAGAATCTTCCCACAGCCATTGAAGAGGAGTGGGACAACATTCAACAGGTCACAAACATCAGCCTGATCAACTCTTTGCAAAGGACATGTGTCGCGCTGCATGAGGCAAATGGTTGTCGCACCAGATACTGACTAGTTTTGTGATCCACATACCATTTTTTAAGGTACTGTATCTGTGACCAAATGATGCATATCTGTATTCCCAGTCATGTGTTATCCATAGATTAGGGCCTTGTTTATTTTATTTGACTGATTTCCTTATTTGAACTGTAACTCAAATCTTTGAAATTGTTGCATGTTTATTTTTGTTCAGTATTGTTGGACATAAGACTGTAAAAACACCAGAAAATCAGCTCCAAGTGGTTTACATTTTTTACATTTGTGGTTCAGGATAAACATAAATACTTTACTGAGAAACGGTAGCCACAGAATCACAGTACACTAGAAAAAAAAACACTAAGTCTCGGTTTATTGTTTATTGGTTTTGTTGCTAAGGATTACACGATGCGGTTAATCTTTGCGGCTGGGACTGCAAGTTTGTGTTCCATTTTTTTGCGTGGATTCCACGAGTGCTAGCTGGCTGTACTGCAGACACCTTTCGTCGTCGTGGGAAAGACTCATTGTTGTCTTTTCGGAAAACAACTGGTTGCAGTAAAGAGCCAACCTGGATACTAAGGAGCTCCTGATGGAAAT
The DNA here is from genome assembly GCF_018296145.1 of Oncorhynchus tshawytscha. Taxonomy (NCBI): domain Eukaryota; kingdom Metazoa; phylum Chordata; class Actinopteri; order Salmoniformes; family Salmonidae; genus Oncorhynchus; species Oncorhynchus tshawytscha. The sequence goes on from NC_056437.1 coordinate 44,670,660, forward strand.
TGACGAGTACCAACAGCTTTACACTAAGGAGGAGCAACATACTCCATCATGGAAATATCCGACGACCTCACTTAATAACTTTAACCCAACAAAAATAGAAAACATATTAGTCCATAGACACGGACGATTTACTTACCGTTGAAGTAGAGGCTAGTGCTCTGGCTGGATTCCATTCAACACTGGAAAAGTTGTGTGAAGAGGTAGCAGGGCTGATGGGGAGTTTGGAGTTTAGCCAGAGTGAAATTCTCACACTCCAAGGAGAAAACAAGGCACTCGCAGCCAAGGTTAAAATCCACGATTCCAACATGGATTGTCT
>NC_056437.1:44671075-44729310 GCF_018296145.1 Oncorhynchus tshawytscha
ATAATATAAACAAGAAAATTAACAAATGTAAAGGAAGATCAGTGCGAAGGCCAAATTACAGAGGAAGAACTTTGAGGCAATTAAATCCTTTCAGTCTGGAAAAACCTCAGGGCTTGATGGCATATCGGTAGAGGTATATCAAGCCTTTACTAAAAGCTCCATTGTTAGATTGTTTTGACTACTCCTATAGAAATGGTAGTCTGTCAGGTACTCAGCAGGAAGGTATGATTTCTCTATTATTAAAACAAGACCCAGATAGCAAATATGAAGACCCAGTCTATCTAAAAAAAACTGGAGGCCCCTTACACTTCAATGTTGTGATGCAAAAAATAGCAGCGAAATGCATAGCACTCAGAATTAAAAAGGTTTTACCAGGTATTGCTAATCCTGATCAACTACTAGAAATTGAGCAGGGCATTGACCCTGGATGCTTCTGTGTGTCGCTCTGAATGGAAGTCTGTTGGATGACTGGTATTATGAAGTTGTTGAGCGGCTTCACTGCAAGTATATTGTATGTTTCGGATAGTCAATTTTTAAAAAGTAAATAAATAAATAAGTCTCAAACTCACTCAGGAAACAAACGCACACGGTAAACAATTCAAGCTTCTGCAAACGACAACAGAAAACGCACCTGGAATCATAATGAGTAAATAGGACACACCTGAGTGTCATTAATGTCTCTAGGATGGTCTCTGCCACCTTCTGGTGATAGGTGGAACCATGACAGTACCCCCTCTTCTAGGAGCGGCTCCAGCCACGGAGCCAGGGCAACCACCACGTGTTTGGTTGAAGTCCGAAACGAGTCCCGGATCCTGGATTTCCCAGGCAGGCACCCATGCCCGCTCCTCGGGGCCGTAGCCCTTACAGTCCACTAGGTACTTCAGGGTGCTTCGGACTCAACGAGTTTCCAACAAATGCCTGACAGTGTAGGCCGGGTGACCATCGACAAGTCGAGGGGGCAGAGGGGCAGGTGTGGGGGGAGAGAAGGGACTTGTCCTTACCAGCTTGAGACGGGAGACATAGAAGGATGGACAGACCCTCATAGACATGGGAAGCTAGAGACGATAAGTGACCGGGTAGATGCGACTCATGATCTTGAATTGTCCTATGGAGCATGGAGCAAACTTCAGTGAGTCCACCTTTTAAGGGAAGATCACAGGTGGACAGACATACTCGTTGACCCGGTCAAAGGAGCCGAAGAAGCCTTCGGTGATGTGTTTTTCTGGTGTTGGTGTCGGGCAGATGAGCAGAGCGAGGAGGATTGTGCTCTGATCCAGGTGCGGCGACATCGATGAATGAATGGCGCCCCTGCTTCGGCCTCAGTTTGGTGTTGGACAAGTTGGATCAGGATGAACGAGGATGGGTCCATAGGTGAAACGTCCCTTGAGTTCCATGACTGCCTTGCCTGGTTCACCAACTACTTTGCAGACAGAGTTCAGTGTGTCAAATCGGAGGGCATGTTGTCCGGTCCTCTGGCAGTTTCTATGGGGGTGCCACAGGGTTCAATTCTAGGGCCGACTTTTTTCTCTGTATATATCAATGATGTTGCTCTTGCTGCGGGCGATTCCCTGATCCACCTCTACGCAGATGACACCATTCTGTAGACTTCTGTCCCTTCCTTGGACACTGTGCTATCTAACCTCCAAACGAGCTTCAATGCTCTTCACTGCTCTTAAACGCTAGTAAAACCAAATGCATGCTTTTCAACCGTTCACTGCCTGCACCCGCACGCCCGTCTAGCATCACCACCCTGGATGGTTCCGACCTAGAATATGTGGACATCTATATGTACCTAGGTGTCTGGCTAGACTGTAAACTCTCCTTCCAGACTCATATCAAACATCTCCAATCTAAAATCAAATCTAGAGTCGGCTTTCTATTCCGCAACAAAGCCTCCTTCACTCACGCCGCCAAACTTACCCTAGTAAAACTGACTATCCTACCAATCCTCGACTTTGGCGATGTCATCTACAAAATAGCTTCCAATACTCTACTCAGCAAACTGGATGCAGTTTATCACAGTGCCATCCGTTTTGTTACTAAAGCACCTTATACCACCCACCACTGCGACCTGTATGCTCTAGTCGGCTGGTCCTCGCTACATATTCGTCGCCAGACCCACTGGCTCCAGGTCATCTACAAGTCCAAGCTAGGTAAAGCTCCGCCTTATCTCAGTTCACTGGTCACGATAGCAACACCCACCCGTAGCACGCGCTCCAGCAGGTGTATCTCACTGATCATCCCTAAAGCCAACACCTCCTTTGGCCACCTTTCCTTCCAGTTCTCTGCTGCCTGTGACTGGAACAAATGGCAAAAATCGCTGAAATTGGAGACTTTTATCTCCCTCACCAACTTTAAACATCTGCTATCTGAGCAGCTAACCGATTGCTGCAGCTGTACATAGTCCATCGGTAAATAGCCCACCCAATTGACCTACCTCATCCCCATACTGTTTTTATTTGTTTACTTTTCTGCTCTTTTGCACACCAGTATCTCTGCCTGCACATGACCATCTGATCATTTATCACTCCAGTGTTAATCTTCTAAATTGTAATTATTCGCCTACCTCCTCATGCTTTTTGCACACAATGTATATAGACTCTTTATTTTCTTTTTTCTACTGTGTTATTGACTTGTTTATTGTTTACTCCATGTGTAACTCTGTGTTATTGTCTGTTCACACTGCTATGCTTTATCTTGGCCAGGTCGCAATTGTAAATTAGAACTTGTTCTCAACTAGCCTACCTGGTTAAATAAAGGTGAAATAAAAAATAAAAAATGTAAATTAAACTGTTCCACGAAAATGCGCATTTAAAAATAATACTAACTGGCATGCAAATCGGTAGAAATGGTGGGCTAAATTGTAAGCTTCCCCAAACTTCAAACTCATGAGCTGCCTATAGTCTTTACTATAAGACCCATTAAAAAAAGGTGAACGCGCAGTCAACGGTCCGTCCAACTGATTCATTCTGGCGCCGGGCCCTGCAGAACAGTCCATTGGGTGGTGGGCCATTCTTGGTAAACACTGGAAACTGTTGAGTGTGAAAAACTTAGCACCATTGCAGTTCTTGACACAAACCGGTGTGCCTGGAATCTACTACCATACCCCTTTCAAAGGCACTTACATCTTTTGTTTTGTCATTTCACCCTCTGAATGGCACACATACACAATCCATGTCTCAATTATTTCAAGGCTAAAGAAAATCCTTATTTAATCTGTCTCCTTCCCTTAATTTACACTGATTGAAGTGGATTTAAAAAGAGATCATAGCTTTCACCTGGATTCACCTGGTCAGTCTGTTATATTTACATTTGAGTCATTTAGCAGATGCTCTTATCCAGAGCAACTTACAGTTAGTGCATTCATTTTAAGATAGCTGGGTGGGACAACCACATATCACAGTAAAAGTAAGTAAATTTTTCCTCAATAAAGTAGCTATCAGCAAAGTCAGCGGGGGTGTAGGGTTTGAGCATAGCCTGAAGGTCGGGAGGGGCAGTTACTCTTGCTGCTCCGTAGGCAAGTAGCATGGTCTTGTAGTGAAAAAGAGCAGGTGTTAATGTTTTGTATACTCAGTGTATAATGCACATTTTTATTTATTTAACCAGGTAGGCAAGTTGAGAACAAGTTCTCATTTACAATTGCGACCTGGCCAAGATAAAGCAAAGCAGTTCGACACATACAACGACACAGAGTTACACATGGAGTAAAACATACAGTCAATAATACAGTATAAACAAGTCTATATACGATGTGAGCAAATGAGGTGAGATAAGGGAGGTAAAGGCAAAAAAAGGCCATAGTGGCAAAGTAAATACAATATAGCAAGTAAAACACTGGAATGGTAGATTTGCAGTGGAAGAATGTGCAAAGTAGAAATAAAAATAATGGGGTGCAAAGGAGCAAAATAAATAAATAAATAAAATAAATATAGTAGGGAAAGAGGTAGTTGTTTGGGCTAAATTAAAGGTGGGCTATGTACAGGTGCAGTAATCTGTGAGCTGCTCTGACAGTTGGTGCTTAAAGCTAGTGAGGGAGATAAGTGTTTCCAGTTTCAGAGATTTTTGTAGTTCGTTCCAGTCATTGGCAGCAGAGAACTGGAAGGAGAGGCGGCCAAAGAAAGAATTGGTTTTGGGGGTGACCAGAGAGATATACCTGCTGGAGTGCGTGCTATAGACGGGTGATGCTATGGTGACCAGCGTGCTGAGATAAGGGGGGACTTTACCTAGCAGGGTCTTGTAGATGACATGGAGCCAGTGGGTTTGGCGACGAGTATGAAGCGAGGGCCAGCCAACGAGAGCGTACAGGTCACAATGGTGGGTAGTATATGGGGCTTTGGTGACAAAACGGATTGCACTGTGATAGACTGCATCCAATTTGTTGAAAAGGGTATTGGAGGCTATTTTGTAAATGACATCGCCGAAGTCGAGGATTGGTAGGATGGTCAGTTTTACAAGGGTATGTTTGGCAGCATGAGTGAAGGATGCTTTGTTTGCGAAATAGGAAGCCAATTCTAGATTTAACTTTGGATTGGAGATGTTTGATGTGGGTCTGGAAGGAGAGTTTACAGTCTAATCAGACACCTAGGTATTTGTAGTTGTCCACATATTCTAAGTCAGAGCCGTCCTGAGTAGTGATGTTGGACAGGCGGGCAGGTGCAGGCAGCGATCGGTTGAAGAGCATGCATTTAGTTTTACTTGTATTTAAGAGCAACTTGAGGACATGGAAGGAGAGTTGAATGGCATTGTATGACATTGTCTCAGGAAAGTCTGGGTGGGCAATATCCAGTATAGAAAAGGTGAAATTGTTTGCACACAAAAAAAGAGGAATTCAGGAGACCAGGGGAGTCTCTCAAATTTAATTTAATTTAATTTAATTTACCTTGAATATTGCAGCCCATTTTTTTGTAGGCTATTAGCCAGACAAAACCCGCTGAGTTCAATGATAAATAGTTACTGGATTTATCCTCAAGTTGACTACTTGACTACCTCATTGTTAGATTATTTAATGTGTAATTTTTTATAAAACATAAATAGCAACTAAATAGCAGCTAAATAAAGTATACAGTATACTGTACATTATGAATACACTGCATGATGAAACAATCCCTAGTAAGCTAGTGTTTTGAGGGTGGACTGACTATGATTAATTTAGGCATTAATAGACTGGTTTTACACACAACTTTCTATCCAAGCTGGGGGAAAGCGTGAGGATGGGTCATGCAGGACAGTTGTATATTCCAAAAAATCTATTGGTAGCTGATTAGTATGCGTTTGCATCAAACGTTTATTTTATATCTGAAAAGTTTGAATTTCCAACTTTAATTACTAAACAAGTAATTACATTGTTGCCAGCAGCATGAAATGGCAGCATTGCGACACCATGTATAGCTTTGTGAAATGTTAGGCTTAACATGAGAAAATTCAAACCTAACAAGCCTACCAATACACATTTATCCATTAGCTAAAGCAAAGCTATACATGCCGTAGCACATTTTGTGTGGCTGTCTGGCTGACACATTTTATTTTAGGGAGGGGGAAGGGGGCCAAACGCCAACCTTGCGGGAGTCCAGATAAACTGCATTATGCCAGTGCTCTGACACCGCCTGGTATAGAGGTCCTCGAATGCAGGGAGTGATGTGGACACTGAGGAACTTAAAGCTCTCAACCCTCTCCAGGCCTGTCAATGTGGCCCTGAGGGGCTCACATGTTAAGGATCAGTATTGCGGATGTTTGGTTGCCTACCCGCACCACCTGGGAAGGACCATCAGGACGTCCAGGATCCAGTTGCAGAGGGAGGCATTCATTCCCAGGGTCATGAGCTTAGTGATGAGCTTGGAGGGCACTATGGTGTTGAAGGCTGAACAGCATTCTCACATAGGTGTTCCTTTTATCCAAGTGGGAAAGGGAAGTGTGGAGTGCAATAGAGATTGCATCATGTGGATCTGTTGGGGTGGTATGCAAATTGGAGTGGGTCCATGGTGTCTGGGATGATGGTGTTAATGTGAGCCATGACCAGCCTTTCAAAGCATTTCATGGCTACAGATGTGCTACGGGGCGATAGTCACTTAGACAGGTTACCATGTCATTATTGAGCACAGGGACTATGGTGGTCTGCTTGAAACATGTAGGTATTACAGACTGGGCCAGGGAGAGGTTGAAAATATACTTGAACACACTTGCCAGCTGGTCAGTGCATGCTCTGAGTACTCATCCTGGTAATATGTCTGGCCCCACGGCCTTGTAAATGTTAACCTGTTTAAAGGTGCTACTCACATTGGCTACGGAGAGCGAGAACACACAGTCATCTGCAGTGGTGGAAAAAGTCCTCAATTGTCATACTTGAGTAAAAGATACCTTAATAGAAAATGACTAGTCGTAAAAGTGAAAGTCACCCAGTGAAATACTACTTGAGTAAAAATTTTTTTAAAAAGGTGTTTGGTTTTAAATATACTTAAGTATCAAAAGGACATGTAATTGCTCAAAAATAAAAAGTACATTATTTTCTTTATGAATGTAAAAGTTGTCAAAAATATAAATAGCACAGTAAAGTACAGATACTCCACAAAATACTTAAGTAAAAATACTTTAAAGTACAACTTAAGAACTTTACACAACTGGTCATCCAGAACTGCTGGTGATCTCATGCATGGTTGAGTGTTGTTTGTCTAGAAGTGAGCATAGAAGGCATTTAGCTGGTTTGGAAGGCTTGCATCACTGGGCAGCTTGCAGCTGGGTTTCCCTTTGTAATCTGTGATAGTTTGCAAGCCCTGCCACATCCTACAAGCATCAGAGTTGGCGTTGCCTGTTTGATGTCTTTTCGGAGGTCGTAGCAGGATTTCTTATAAGCGTCCTGCTCCTTGAAAGCAGAAGCTCTAGCCTTTAGCTCAGTGCGGATGTTGCCTATAATCCATGGCTTTTGGATGGGATATGTATGCAAGGTCACTGATGCACTTATTAATGATGCCAGCATCGGTTTGTGATGGGAAATAGGCTGCTACAAAAAATATAAATAGTATGATCTGCAGCTTATTATGAGGTATTCTAACTCAAGCGAGCAAAAACTCAAGACTTGCTTAACATTAGAGATCAACACCAGCTGTTGTTAACAAAGATAAACACCTCTCAGCTTACCCAAGACTGGTGTCCGATCTTGATGATGCATGGAAAAGCCAGTGAGGTGTATACATCATGCATGTCATTGTTCAGCCACGACTTCGAAACATAGGATATTACAGTTTTTAAAAAAGAATAAAAATGTTTTTGCAGATCATTAGCAATGTGAGGTATTCTTTATGTAGTGTTCAAGCATGCTTTTCTATAAGGTAGAAATAAGAAAAAAGCTTGCAGCTGTCTCTGACCTATTTTCTGGTGTGCAATGGCTTTGATGGGAAAGCAGGTTCCTTAGCAAACACTTTATCTTTGCAGAACCAATCTCGGAGCGACAGCTCCTTAACGGAGGGTTAAGAATGTGGCTAATTCACACGTGATCATCCATTAGATGGCAGCTACTGTAGCTCCACCACGGGTCAACCCCTCCATTCTTTGACTATGAGCTGGCTAAATATACAGTGCCTTTGGAAAGTATTCAGACCCCTTGACTTTTTACACATTTTGTTACATAACAGCCTTATTCAAAAATGGATTACATTTCAAAAAATCCTCAGCAATCTACACACAATACCCCATAAGGAAAAAAAGAGAAAACAGTTCAAACAAATACATTTTTTAAAATACGATATTTACATAATTACTCAGACCCTTTGCTATGAGACAGATGCATCCTGTTTCCATTGATCATCATTGAGATGAATTTACAACTTGATTGGATTTACCTGTGGTAAATTCAATTGATTGGACATGATTTGAAAAGGCACACACCTGTCAATATAACGTTGCACAGTTGACAGTGCATGTCAGAGCAAAAACCAAGCCATGAGGTCAAAGGAATTGTCCGTAGAGCTCCAAGACAGGATTGTGTCGAGGAACAGATCTTGGGAAGGGTCCCAAAAAATGTCAGCAGCATTGAACACAGTGGCCTCCATCATTTTTAAATGGAAGAAGTTTGGAACCACCAAGACTTCCTAGAGCTGGCCACCCGGCCGAACTGAGCAATCGGGGGAGAAGGGCCTTGGTCAGGGGGATGTTTTTCAATGGAAAGGACTGGGAGAAAGGATCGAGGGAAAGATGAACGGAGCAAAGTACAGAGATTGTTGATGAATACCTGCTCCAGAGCGCTCAGGACCTCAGACTGGGTTGAAGGTTCACCTTCCAACAGGACAATGACCCTAAGCACACAGCCAAGACAACGAAGGAGTGGCCTCGGGACAAGTCTCTAAATGTCCTTGAGTGGCCCAGACAGAGTCCGGACTTGAACCTGATCGAACATCTCTGGAGAGACTTGAAAATAGCTGTACAGCATCCAATCTGACAGAGCTTGAGAAGATCTGCAGAGAAGAATGAGAGAAACTCTCCAAATACAGGTGTGCCAAGCTTGTAGCGTCATACCTAAGACTTGATGCTGTAATCGCTGCCAAAGGTGCTGCCCAAAGTACTGAGTAAAGGGTCTGAGTACTTATGTAAAATGTCATCTCATTTTTATTAGCAAAAATGAATAAAAACCTGTTTTTGCTTTGTCATTATGAGGTATTGTGTGTAGATTGATAAAATAAAAAAAACTCTCATAAATTTTAGAATAAGGCTGTAATGTAACAAAATGTGGAAAAAGTCTAGGGGTCTGAATAGTTTCCGAAGGCACTGTAGTCTGTTTGAAAAGTGGAGGATCGCTTTCTCCCATTCTTTAAGTTCAACGCTTTATACTGAAGCCATTGTTCAGAAATCCATCCAGAAATAACACCTGGTATTTACCTTAAAGGCACAATGTCTAAAATATTCTGCTGTTAAGGTTCTCAATTAATGATAAAATTGTCACCCATTGATTCTTGAAGAATATAACTAATAAATGCTACATGAGCTTAGTATAATTTTGTTACCCTTTTTAACCAAAAATGTGTGTTGCAGGTAATGACGTGGCTCAGGTTTGACCCCGGAGATGCCGAAGAGACGAGACATTCTGGCCATCGTGTTGATCGTGTTGCCTTGGACGCTACTTATCACTGTTTGGCATCAGAGTGCCATCACCCCTCTGCTAGCTGCTCGAAAGTGTAAAGGTCATTCCTCAAATTCCCCATGTAGGGGGTTTTATGGTTAGTCTCTTGAGCAGAGGAGCACGTTTGGTTTACTTATATCTATGCTTATTCTGGGATGCTCCATTTAATATAGACTTAAAAAGAACGTCTACACATGATTTCCCAGCTTCATTTTTTTACATTTTCCCACCACTTAACTTTTTATCTGAATATGCTGCATTATCTATTACAAGACTTTTAACACAATGGCAAAAGGTTTTTGTTCATAATGAGCTAAATACTTCATCAGTGTATGAAAGAAAATATTGTCATTTTGTGAGACCGTGGCATTGAGGCCGCTATCAATTTCAGCACTATTAGTAGAAAATTGATTGTCCACAATATTAATTTCTCTAATCGGATTCACACCTTTTAACTGACTCATATTAGTCTGACATCTAATTCATTACTTTTTAAGTTAGTGATGAGTATATTATGTTTATCACAAGGAGATTACATGTCTAACAAAAGAGTATGGAGTTAGATTTCAGAACGACACGTTCATTAAAACTTTTGACTGAAATCTAACTCTACAACAGACTAAGAAGACTATTTGCACGATTAGATGCCTCCTCCCTCTCTACGAAGGCCATCTCTATGGAAACGTACAGTTCCTATACAGTCTATAAGCATTTATTTTACCAAAAACTTCTTTCCCCTTCTCAGATGACAGACATGAGAGTCGGCGAGACTCCCGGAACACCTTCACCCTCAAGGAGCCCTGCACCTCAGAGAACAACAAGGACATTGTGGAGGTTGTGCGCACCGAGTACGTCTACAGCCGCCAGCCGCCCTGGTCTGATGTCCTCCCCACCCTCCACGTCATAACCCCAACCTACAGCCGGCCGGTCCAGAAGGCAGAGCTGACCCGTCTGGCCAACACCTTCCTCCACGTGCCCAACCTGCACTGGATCCTGGTTGAGGACTCTCAGCGACAAACCCTGCTAGTCACCAGGCTCCTTCAGGAAACAGGCCTGAACTACACCCACCTTAATGTGGAGACACCCAGGAACTATAAGCTGCGTGGGGACATGAGGGACCCCAGGATACCCCGGGGAACCATGCAGAGGAACCTGGCTCTGCGCTGGCTTAGAGAGACCTTCAGCCCCAACAACAGCAACAGCCAGCCTGGTATCGTCTACTTTGCAGACGATGATAACACCTATAGTCTGGATCTGTTTGAGGAGGTGAGTGGAACAAGGAGAGATGTTGTGCAGTATAGAATTGTTTCCTCTTTAGCTACCAAAACAGGCAAAATGTTTGGTTTCAGATGCGCAGTAGTATAATTAAATAAAGAGCATGGCTCCTTACAATATGCCACTAGATAAATGCACAGCCTCAACACATAGGCATCACTTGACACCTGCCATAAACAAAGTTTATAAACATGAATTCTGATATTTGCATATGATACAAATTAAAATAGCTATTTCCTCACATAAAATCATATATCAGAAAAAGAATACTTATTGATCCTTCTCCACCCATAGAATTACATAGAGCACTAATATCATAGGATCTCCATGGGCTCTACCCTCTCTCTCCTTCCTCGTCTAGATGCGTTCAACAAGGAAGGTGTCTGTGTGGCCTGTAGCCTTTGTGGGCGGCCTGCGGTACGAGTCCCCTAAAGTCAACACCCTGGGCAAGGTTTACGGCTGGAAGACTGTGTTTGACCCCAACCGACCCTTTGCCATAGACATGGCTGGTTTTGCGGTGAACCTCCGCCTCATTCTCTTTAAGCCTCAGGCCTACTTCAAGCTGCGGGGAGTCAAGGGAGGGTACCAGGAGAGCAGCTTACTGCGGGAGCTGGTCACCCTCAGCGACCTGGAGCCCAAGGCTGCTAATTGCACTAAGGTAAGGAACTAACAGTTGCCCTGTGTGGCTCAACTAATAGAGTATATTGCTTGCAATGCTAGGGTTGTGGGTTTGATTCCCACTGGGTCAGGCTGGTCTCATAGATGTAACATAGGAAATGAAAATCCAGGACAGTCAAATTAGTATGATTCGTTTAATATGGTTACATAAGACAGAATGTAACTTCAGGCAAAAATTAAAGAAAGGTGGTTGGTCGATAATAGCCGTATAATGCAAATGTCTGGCAACCCAAAGGTTGCGTGTTCGAAACTCCTCACGGGCAACTACTTACATGTTTTGCTTCTTTGCAACTACTTAGCATGTTAGCTAACCCCAACCTTAACTCATAGCCTTAACCCCTAAGCCTAACCCCTAGCCTAGCTAACATTAAAGCGGTATAAAAATACTTTCAACTACTCTCAACTAACTTTTCCACCATTTTTACTTGAACCCCCCGCCCCAAACAGGTACTTGTATGGCACACGAGGACAGAGAAGCCTGTCCTGGTGAACGAGGGAAAGAAAGGATTTACGGACTCCAACGTGGAGATATGAAACTTATTTTGGATCACAGGTAATTTGAAAGTTATTGGGTCTGGGATTAATTAAGTTTGCAAAATTCCAGTACTTTTCCCAAAGTTCCCAGGTTTTGCAGATGTTACCGGAATTTTGCAACCCTATGTCTGAGTGCCAACCTGGATATCTGAACCCCTTGTGAGCTTATTAATTCCACCAAAAGTTTTAATATTGTATTATTATTCATAGTATAAAGCTTTGCCGAATCTGTCTGAATTTGTATAACAGGGATGTTATGATTTCATCTCATGACTTGACAGAAGATCCCTACAAAAGATAGAAAGTTTTATTAATGCGGTTTGTCTTTAGTTTCTTCTCATTTGCCTAAACTATTCTCTCCGTGATTGGTAGTAATGATGGAATAATTGTTGATTACATATTTTCTTTACACATCTCCTAAGCCCATATACCATTGTGTTATTGCAGGTTATATATGGCTGGGATTCCAAATGGACTGGCAGAAGACAAGCTCCAGGCAAGCAGAATCAGGGTGAAATATATATTTACTGTAATACGACTGTAAAGGGAGTAAGACAGCCTTATTGTCTACTACAAGAAGTACACAGCTACGTATCAATACAGGCATAGAATATCAAAGCACAGATTCATGGAGGATGGTGATACTGTATCTAGCTAAGCGCTTTACTGATGCATCAATGGAAGACGCCCACAAGGAGCTTGCCAGTCGCCAGAGTGCAACTTAAACAAAAGACTGTCGGCGGTTCAAACAACAGGATGGCTTCATACAGTGGTCAACAGGAAGCGGCCTTAACCCAGCTGACACAAACCAACATGATCGTAACCAGGCACTGGACCAAACTGAATCAATCAGGGGCCCCGAATGGCTTTTGTCTGTTGGTGATTAGGCTCCTTTTGTTGTGGAGCGGACTGTACTTGGGGTGCAGAACAGAGCTGGATAAAGTAGTTCTTGTCTGACTGGAGTCAGCATTGACTGACAGACTGATCTGGAAAGGACATGAACCCTTCCCACGGCCCATTGTAAAACACTGAGCTATTCAGACAGCTCTGCTCCCTCAAACCTATCACTAATTAGAACACGTCTCAAACACATGCACGTCTGTACACAAACATCCGCACACATACACGCATAGAGTAATCAGTGTAGGAACAATGATTTAGCATAACCCCCGTACTGTAATGCCAGCTTTTATTTGCTGTTGCATCTTTTACTGATCATATAACACTATCAGCACTTTCAGATCAGGGTCTGTTGTCTGGTACAGTTTCTCAATCACGTACAAGCATTTTTTTTAACAATCGTCTTTCAAAACAGAGTTCACAAGACAGAACTCTGTGGCTTTTCGCAAAACAGTAAATGGTTGCCTTACCAAAATGTATTTGCCTTCTCAAATTATAAATACATTAAATCAAAACTAAAATTGTACATTCAAAATTGCTAATAAATTGCTAATAAATTCATCAAAACAACACGACTGCCTGCAAAAAGATGAACACAAATATACTTATCTCGAGTCCAAGTAGACTGGAGAAAAAAATCCCAGTAGATCAATAGATTTTCCTTGCAGTTACTAAATCATGATGATCAAAATTGTCCAACCATCCAAAGTGCAGAATTATGTGCAATTACTCTCCTTTTATGCATATTTCACCAAACAATTTCATACACATTAAATTAAATATATTCCCGATAAGAAACAAAATTAGCACATTGTGTGCAGGATTCATCGATATCATCACAATCCAATTCCATTCCATAATCAATACATAACTATTAATAAACCAGGCTTTGTAGACTCCATTGGTGCACAGAAACACAATCCAAAATAGAAATAAGGAAAGGTGAATACAATGGAAGAATACAACTGGTATGAATGTATAGGGAGGCCTCAAAGCAAAACCTCTATAACAATAGGGTCAGTATCTCCTGTAAAATCTAACACGAAACCCAAACCGGCTGCGCACGTGCATCATCGTGCGCCATCGTGCATACATTTATTTTGTCCCCCCACACCAAACGCAATCACAACACGCAGGTTAAAATATCAAAACAAACTCTGAACCAATTATATTAATTTGGGGACAGGTTGAAAAGCATTAAACATTTATTGAAATTTAGTTAGTTAGCTTGCACTTGCTAGCTAATTTGTCCTATTTAGCTAGCTTGCTGTTGCTAGCTAATTTGTCCTGGGATATAAACATTGAGTTGTTGTTTTACCTGAAATGCACAAGGTCCTCTACTCCGCCAATTAATCCACACATAAAATGGTCAACCGAATCGTTTCTAGTCATCTCTCTTCCTTCCAGGCTTTTTCTTCTCTTTATATTGCGATTGGCAACTTTCATAAATTAGGTGCATTACAGCTACTGACCTCGTTCGTCTTTCAGTCACCCACGTGGGCATAACCAATGAGGAGATGGAACGTGGGTACCTGCTTCTATAAACCAATGAGGAGATGGGAGAGGAAGGACTTGCAGCGCGATCTGCGTCAGAAATAGAACTGATTTCTATTTTAGTCCTTGGCAAAAAAGACGCTCATAGGCGCATGTGAGCAGTTTTTATTTTGCAACGCTGTCTCATGCGACGCGAGCGGTGTGGTCAGCCTGTAAGATATGCAAGTCAGGTACACCAGCAAAAAAATTATCAGAAGTTCTGTAAATGTATTTGAGCATTTGATCATTGATTTTCTGCTATAGTTTGTTTCAACACCGATTAAAAAATTCCTTGTATGCGATTGAGAAAAACACATTTTGGAGTGAAATACGCATCACATTTTTTCACCTCTCCAACAGACAATAGGTGAGGACATTTGCCAATGAAACTAGAGCTAGTCAATTAAATATGATTATTTCACAACACATACTAAATTAGTCACAGGATAAATGCCTTCCCTTGATATGCCATTTTCTAACCAGTCTGGACCCCAAATGGCACTTAATGATCTTTGATCTGATATTCAAAAGTAAACGGAGGGAATGTCTGCTTTGTAAACAACCACTGCAATTACACAAATTTACCCCACATGTCAATGTCTCTTTTGGTTTCCTTGTTTGACATGGTTTTTTGTGACTAATGGCTGATATTTACATTTTTGTTCAAACATAGCATTGGTTTCCCTTTTTATAAAGTAAATCCTATACAGTGCAGGTCTCAGGGAAGACCAAATATTGAAGTGCAAACATATAGCACAGTAACTCATATTTGCCAATATGTTACATGATAAATATCACAACTAAAACTGACTAAGCCTGTCAATCAGTGGTCAGATGATACAGGTGTAATGTTTCATTTGGAAGTTTATTTTTTTAAATGTATTTAACTAGGCAAGTCCTCTTTAGGATCCGCCCCTTAAAAAAAAATGTTTAGCCTAAAATGACATACCTAAATCTAACTGCCTGTAGCTCAGGACCTGAAGAAAGGATATGCATATTCTTTATACCATTTGAAAGGAAACATTTGGAAGTTTGTGGAAATGTGAAATGAATATAGGAGAATATAACGTATTAGATTTGGTAAAAGATATATACAATACAAAGAAAAAAACGTGTTCTTTTGTACTATCATCTAAGAAAGGCCATAATGTATTATTCCAGCTCAGGCGCAGTTTAGATTTTGGGCAGTAGATGACAGCAGTGTTTGTGCAAAGTTTTATACTCATCCAATTAACCATTGCATTTCTGTTCAAATGTGCCTAATTGGTTTATTAATCACTTTTCAAGTTCATAACTGTGCACTCTCCTCAAATAATAGCATGGTATTATTTCACTAATAACTACTGTAAATTGGACAGTGCAGTTAGATTAACAAGAATTTAAGCTTTCTGCCAATATCAGATATTCGCATTAGCCTACGTTAGCTCAACCGTCCCGTGGGGGACCCAACAATCCTGTAGAGGTTTAAGAACAAACTCTTATTTACAATGACGCCTACACCGGCCAAAGCCGGACAACACTGAGGCTCCTGAGTGGCGCAGCGGTCTAATGCACTGCATCTCAGGACTCGAGGTGTCACCACAGACACCCTGGTTTGATTCCAGGCTGTTTCCCAACCGTCTGTGATTGATAGTCCCATAAGGCAGCACCCAATTGGCCTCGTGTTGTCCGGATTTGGCAGGTTTAGACAGTCATTGTAAATAAGAAATTGTTCTTAACTGACTTGCTAGTTAAATAAAGGTTAAACAAAAAATAGTGTGCCACCCTATGGGACTCCCAATCACGGCCGGTTGTGATACAGCCTGGAATTGAACCAGGGTGTTTGTAGTGACGCCTCTAGCACTGCGAAGCAATGCACTGGACCGCTGCACCACTCCAGAATGCTTTCATTTACATCATGACACACACAGAAAGTGATGATTACAATAATTCTAGTTGAAAACATGTTTTGTTAGGCTGGGATATATAGTTCTAGTTCCTTGTTTCAATAAATAAACCCGTTTGCATGACATTTCATGTCAATAAAATGGAAATAAATATTCTACTCAAGATGGATGAGGTGAGTTACCCCCATAAAATGTTCAGCACTTTGTGGCCCAGAGAAAAACCAATGTGAAAATGTGATCCACTCATTATTACTGTCTATCAAAAGTACAGTAGCTTTGGAATGCAGTCACTGATTGTCCACAGCCATGCCCAGATCAGGAGTCTCTTCAAACATCTTACAGTCAGCTTCCTGCTCCTCAAACACAATGAGCTGCATGATGATGATGAAGAAACAAATAAAGGTAACTAAAAGATAGAGACTAAGTAAACAACTTTGTGAAACTAAGACTTGTCATTAGCATGTATTAATGTAAAAAAATAAAAAATACATCTAGACCCCTTTTACTCCAAACACACACAGAGACGTGTACAAAGCTCTCCCTCGCTCTGCATTTGGCCTATCTGACCATAATTCTATCCTCCTGATTCCTGCTTCAAGCAAAAACTAAAGTAGGAAGCACCAGTGACTCGCACCATAAAGAAGTGGTCAGATGAAGCAAATGCTAAGCTACAGGACTGTTTTGCAAGGACATACTGGAATATGTTCCAGGATTCTTCCGATGGCATTGAGGAGTACACAACATCAGACACTGGCTTCATCAATAAGTTCATCGATGATGTCGTTTCCACAGTGACCGTACGTACATACCGCAACCAGAAGCCATGGATTGCAGACAACATCCGCACTGAGCTAAAGGGTAGAGCTGCCACTTTCAAGGTGCAATACTCTAACCCAGAAGATTACAAGAAATCCTGCTATGCTATTCCCTCCTGCTATGCCCTCCGACGAACCATCAAACAGGCAAAGCGTCAATACAGGACTAATATTGAATCGTACTACACCGGCTCCGACGCTCGTCAGATATGGCAGGGCTTGCAAACTATTACAGACTACAAAAGGGAAGCACAGCCGCGAGTTTTCCAGTGACAAGCATAACAGACGAGCTAAATAACTTCTATGCTCGTTTCGAGGCAAGTAACACTGAAGCATGCATGAGAGCATCAGCTGTTCCGGACGACTGTGATCATGCTTTCCATAGCCGATGTGAGTAAGACCTTTAAACAGGTCAACATTCACAAGGCCGCTGGGCCAGACGGATTACCAGGATGTGTACTGTGAGCAAGAGCTGACCAGTTTGCAAGTGCATTCACTGACATTTGCAACCTATCCCTGACTGAGTCTGTAATACCAACATGTTTGAAGCAGACCACCATAGTCCCTGTGCCGAAGAACACTAAGGTAACCTGCCTAAATAACTACCAACCAGTAGCTCTCACGTTTGTAGCCATGAAGTGCTTTGAAAGGCTGGTCATGGCTCATATCAAAACCATCATCCCAGAAACCCTAGACCCACTCCAATTTGCATACCACCCCAACAGATCCACAGATGATGCAATCTCTATTCCACGCCCCACTGCCCTTTCCCACCTGAACAAAAGGAACACCTTTGTGAGAATGCTATTCATTGACTACAGCTCAGCGTTCAACACCATAGTGCCCTCGAAGATTATCACTAAGCTAAGGACCCTGGGACTAAACACCTCCCTCTGCAACTAGATCCTGGACTTCCTGACGGGCCACCCCCCAGGCGGTAAGGGTAGGTAACAACACATCTGTCATGCTGATCCTCAACATGGAGGCCCCTCAGGGGTGCGTGCTCAGTCCCCTCCTGTACTCCCTGTTCACCCATGACTTCATCACCAGGACCAACTCCAACACCATCATTAAGTTTGCCGACGACACAACAGTGGTAGACCTGATTACCGACAACGATGAGACAGCCTATAGGGAGGAGGTCAGAGACCTGGCAGTGTGGTGCCAGGACAACAACCTCTCCCTCAATGTGATCAAGACAAAGGAGATGATTGTTGACTACAGGAAATGGAGGACCGAGCACTCCCCGATTCTCATTGATGGGGCTGTAGTAGAGCAGGTTGAGAGCTTAAAGTTCCTTGGTGTCCACATCACCAACAAACGATCATGGTCCAAACATGCCAAGACAGTTGTGAAGAGGGCACAACAATGCCTATTCCCCCTCAGGAGACTGAAAAGATTTGGCATGGGTCTCCAGATCCTCAAAAAGTTCTACAGCTGCACCAATCGAGAGCATTGGTTGCATTACTGCCTGGTATGGCAACTGCTCTGTATCCGACCCCAAGGCACTACAGAGGGTAGTGTGTACGGCCCAGTACATCACTGGGGTCAGGCTTTGTGCCATCCAGGATCTCTATACCTGACACTGTTAGAGGAAGGCCCTTAAAATGATCAAGACTCCAGCCATTATTAAGACTCCATCCACCCTAGTCATAGACTGTTCTCTCTGCTAGCGCACAGCAAGCAGTACCGGAGTGCCAAGTCTAGGGTCAAAAGGCTTCTTAAGGTCTTGTAAGTAAGCATTTCACTGTAAGGTCTACACCGGTTGTTTTCTGCGCATGTGACAAATACAATTTTATTTGATAAGTCAAAGTAGAGGGATGGAGGAATTCCAGCTAGATGGGAAGACACTTACCTGCATTGCCATGATGACCCATGACCATTACCAAGTGAAATTGGGATATCAACTCAGACCTGGGCTGAACAGTAAGTACAGTTAATTTGTTCTCACAGTCTGGTATAAAAGTTTTAAATACTTCTTGTTCATAAACATATTTTCCTATTGATCTGATCTCTCCCCATTTTCTTCCGGCCTATTTCTCCTTACTCTCTCTCTCTCTCTCTCTCTCTCTGCTGATTGTTCAGATGCAGGATTATGTCAGTATGTTTGTGTTTCTCCCTGATGAGGTCACTGCCATCTCCTCCACGGTGGAGGAGAGCCTGACGGCCGAGTTTGTTCAGCACCTCTCCATGACACTTAAGCTTCTGAAGGTGTCCCTCAAACTGCCTTCCTAGAACTACTCCACTGACCTGCTGCCTCTGCTCACTGGCCATGTGACATGATGAGGTTGGACCAAGGTGCAGAGAAGAGATCAGATGAGGAATCAGCAGTTAAGGATAAACATAATACTTTATTGAGAACGGTAGCCACAGGATCACAGCACACTTGAAAAAAACAACAAACACTAAACACTCAACCTCTCTGAGGCATCGGCATCATCATCATCATCATCATCATCATCATCATCATCATCATCATCATCATCATCATCATCATCAACCACCACACACACAGCACATAATTCAAGCTTCTGCCAAAGATAACAGAAAACACACCTCTTTTAAACAGGGAAATCATATTGAGTAAATTGGACTACACCTGAGTGTAGTTGATGTCTCTAGGACGGTCTCTGCCGCCCTCTGGCGACAGGTGGAACCATGACAGACCAGGGTGAGTACTCAATCATCCCACCTCATCATGTCTTTGAATTGTTGTATCCCTCTTCCACTACCCTTCTCTTCTCTAAACTTTAGGAGAAAAGTAAAATAACTATTTTTTTTAAGTGGAAGATGTTGTGGACTGTCTGGTCAATCTTCTACAGTATTTGATGGCAGGAGTGCTATCTCTCTTTCTGTGTTTTACATTTGAGTCACTTAACAGATGCTCTTATTCAGAGGACATACAGGAAAAATTAGAGTTAAGTTCCTTACTCAAGGGCACAATGTCCGATTTCTTTCACCTAGGCAGTTCTGGGGATTGAACCAGGGACCTTTCGCTTACTAGCCCAACACTCTTAACCTCTATACTACCTGCCTCCCTTTATCTATCTCGCTGTATCTCTTGCTATATTTCTCGCTGTATCTCTGTAGCTCATTCTGTAGCTCTTTCTGTGTATCTCTCAACTTTAGAGTAAAATAATTATTATACTAAAAAAAATACAAGGGAAGTCTAAGGGGTAAATATCAGAAGTGGAGGGAGTAATCTCCGTTTCTAACAAGTACCTTCTGCCCGCTCCCTCTCTCCAGGTCTACCTTGATTGGTTACAGGACACAGACCTGATGAAGATCACCATTCAGGCAGCAAAGCTCAGCATCCTTAATCACAAGGCACACACATACTCACAAACACATAAATAAACACACACACACACACATTCCAACAAGCACTTAAGAGGATCCAAAAAAGAAACAGACAATAAATATCATATGTATTACTATTATTAATCATATCAAATAAATCAAATGAATTTAAAAGAGTAATACTCTCTCTCTTCTTATCTATTTTCCTGCTTCCTTATCTTCTATGTGGTGTTGCAAAGACCTTTAGTAGTAAAGGGAATTTCAAGTCTTTTCAGTCTGCATTTTCAGACTCCGAAGAGCTCAGGTGGAGGGGAGCTCAGACTGACATTAAAAAGGTACTACATTTTTATACTTAAATTACTTCTTATAAAACCCATATTAAATGGTGTGTGGGGGGAATCTCTGCCTGTGGCCTCCAAATCACTAAGTCCGCCCCTGCGTAGGCATTACAACATTATCAACATCCCATTTCATTTGCATCTCAGAAATAATTAGCGTGCTTGCTGAAAGCCCCCCCCAAAGAAAATAACATATTTCAATACCATACAGTGCCTTGCGAAAGTATTCGGCCCCCTTGAACTTTGCGACCTTTTGCCACATTTCAGGCTTCAAACATAAAGATATAAAACTGTATTTTTTTGTGAAGAATCAACAACAAGTGGGACACAATCATGAAGTGGAACGACATTTATTGGATATTTCAAACTTTTTTAACAAATCAAAAACTGAAAAATTGGGCGTGATTGGCCCTGATTTTATCTGTTCGAAGGGAAGAGAGACTGCAGAATCTTCAAACAACAAATTTATTATAAGATTTGCAAAAATGGAGCAGTTAATTATGCACTTCAACAGTGCATAGTTAAGGCCCAACTAACAGAGTTGGCTCTCAGCATTTATAGAAAAGTCCAACCTCTTTGTCTATGTGGCTGTTAGCAGATGTGTGCAAACATGGATGGGGAACATAGTGTATAAAAGGCGTTTAGCTTGTCTGTGTATAGTAAGATAGCTGACGTTGCCACCATTGTATGTTCCTTCATGCAAGTTTCCACACATAGGAGTTCCTACATATAGTACGAACGGGATGTCACATACTGTGGTCACACGCGGCTCTTACCTGTACAGCATAGTATATCTAATTGTGTAATTTTCCACAACATTTCCTCCCTTTTGAGACTAAGTCTTGACCTAATGGAAAATTACTTACAAGCATTTTCATCAAATAAGCATTAACATTATTTGGAAAGAGGGAAAAGAAAATACTTTCTTTCACTTAGCACATTACAATTGTAAATGACCTCCGTTGTCATTGAGTTTCAAACCTTTATATAGTGCAATTCATTCTCCGAATAGGGAAAGGAAAATATGAATTAAACATCAGTACCTGCTTCATCACCACACACAAGGCAAACACTCCGTTGACACTGTCTACATTGCCATGGGAGCACCATTTACATGACCTGCATTGTGGACATGGCCTATGGACATGCTGCAACATTAACTCAAGTGTTTTTACCTTGGTGTTATGGATTACCATCGTCTACATCAGACATGTAATAACGCATAGGAAATAAAGTAAATAGGGTTCTGGGGCGTCTCCTTCAGGAGTCAGTAATGGCATAGAATAGTGTCAATGGTTTTGCTTCACAAGTTCTTAACACAAGTTATAATAGCCCACCCATTTTTACCTACCTCATCCCCATACTGTTTTTATTTATTTACTTTTCTGCTCTTTTGCACACCAATATCGCTACCTGTACATGACCATCTGATCATTTATCACTCCAGTGTTAATCTGCAAAATTGTAATCATTCGCCTACCTCCTCATGCCTTTTGCACACAATGTATATAGACTCTCTTTTTTTCTACTGTGTTATTGACTTGTTAATTGTTTACTTCATGTGTAACTCTGTGTTGTCTGTTCACACTGCTATGCTTTATCTTGGCCAGGTCGCAGTTGCAAATGAGAACTTGTTCTCAACTAGCCTACCTGGTTAAATAAAGGTGAAAAAAAAAAAAAAAAAAGTAATATTGCAAAAAAGATAACTAAGAAAAATCAACCAATGAAATGTTATAGCTCCCACTACAATAGTCTAGTTACCTTCACCCTGGGGTCTGAATATGAAGCAATGGTCACTTATCATTTGGCACCCACTGCAGGAGATGTGGTGCTACTACTACAGCAAACTTCCTTTCCGGTGAGGTGACCTCCTGTATACAGGGATCTGTGGCTATTCTTTCAAGAATTGTACCTTCTTTAATAACAGACTACTCACTGAAAGTTGACAATATTGTCTGAAATGACAAGACTGCCTCTGTTAGAATCTGCAACTAACACCCTTATGCAGACATTCTGTCTCAAATAGATGCCCTGTATGTACTTAGCCTCCGGTTACAAATAAACTCAGCAAAAAAAGAAAAGTCCTCTTACTGTCAACTGCGTTTATTTTCATTAAACACAACATGTGTAAATATTTGTATGAACATATGAAGATTCAACAACTGAGACATAAACTGAACAAGTTCCACAGACATGTGACTAACAGAAATGGAATAATGTGTCCCTGAACAAAGGGGATGGGGGTCAAAAACAAAAGTAACAGTCAGTATCTGGTGTGGCCACCAGCTGCATTAAGTACTGCAGTGCATCTCCTCCTCATGGACTGCACCAGAATTGCCCATTCTTGCTGTGAGATGTTACCCCACTCTTTCACCAAGGCACCTGCAAGTTCCCAGACATTTCTGGGGGGAATGGCCCTAGCCCTCACCCTCCGATCCAACGGGTCCCAGACATGTTCAATGGGATTGAGATCCGGGCTCTTTGCTGGCCATGGCAGAACACTGACATTCCTGTCTTGCAGGAAATCACGCACAGAACGAGCAGTATGTCTGGTGGCATTGTCATGCTGGAGGGTCATTTGAGGATGAGCCTTCAGGAAGGGTACCGCATGAGGGAGGATGTCGTCTTCCCTGTAACGCACAGCATTGAGATTGCCTGCAATGACAACAAGCTCAGTCCGATGATGCTGTGACACACCGTCCCAGACCATGATGGACCCTCCACCTCTCCAGAGTACAGGCCCCGGTGTAACGCTCATTCCTTCTATGATAAATGTGAATGTGACCATCACTCCTGGTGAGACAAAACCGCGACTCGTCAGTGAAGAGCACTTTTTGCCAGTCCTGTCTGGTCCAGCGACGGGGGGTTTGTGCCCATAGGCAACTTTGTTGCCGGTGATGTCTGGTGAGGACCTGCCTTACAACAGGCCTACAAGTCCTCAGTCCAGCCTCTCTCAGCTGATTGTGGACAGTCTGAGCACTGAGAATGAGGACTGGGAATGTGCGTTCCTGGTGTAACTTGGGCAGTTGTTGTTGCCATCCTGTACCTGTCCCGCAGGTGTGATGTTCGGATCCTGTGCAGGTGTTCAGCTGTCCATCCTGTCTCCCTGTAGCACTGTCTTAGGCGTCTCGCAGTACGGACATTGCAATTTATTGCTGCCTTCTTGCAGCATGCTTAAAGCAGGTTCATGCAGATGATCAGGGACCCTGGGCATCTTTTTTTGTGTTTTTCAGAGAAAGTAGAAAGGCCTCTTTAGTGTCCTAAGTTTTCATAACTGTGACCTTAATTGCCTACCGTCTGTAAGCTGTTAGTGTCTTAACGACCATTACACAGGTGCATGTTCATTAATTGCTTATGGCTAATTGAACAAGCATGTGTTTAAACCCTTTACAATGAAGATCTGTGAAGTTGTTTGGATCTTCACAAATTATCTTTGAAAGACAGGGTACTGAAAAATGGACATTTCTTTTTTTGCAGAGTTTACATTTGCACATAAATCATTCCATCTAATCAATAACACATTAGTCACTACTGCTTTTCCACTTATATAGCTATAAACATACTAAAACATGCTCAAGTCAATTGTACTGAATCACCCAGAAAGCCATATGTATTGATGCACTTTAACATTAGAATTCTGATAACATGTTAAGAGACTCCTCTGTCCCCCACTCGTTACCTGTATTAATGGCACCTGTTTGAACTTGTTATCAGTATAAAAGACACCTGTCCACAACCTCGAACAGTCACACTCCAAACTCCACTATGGCCAAGACCAAAGAGCTGTCAAAGGACACCAGAAACAAAATGGTAGACCTGCACCAGGCTGGGAAGACTGAATCTACAATAGGTAAGCAGCTTGGTTTGAAGAAATCAACTGTGGGTGCAATTATTAGGAAATGGAAGACATACAAGACCACTGATAATCTCCCTCAATCTGGGGCTCCACGGAAGATCTCACCCCGTGGGGTCAATATGATCACAAGAACGGTGAGCAAAAATCCCAGAACAACACGGGGGGACCTAGTGAATGACTTGCAGGGAGCTGGGACAAAAGTAACAAAGCCTACACACTACGCCGCCAGGGACTCAAATCCTGCAGTGCCAGACGTTTCCCCCTGCTTAAGCCAGTTCATGTCCAGGCCCATCTGAAGTTTGCTAGAGAGCATTTGGATGATCCAGAAGAAGATTGGGAGGACAAAGAATGCTGAGTTGCATACCTACTGTGAAGCATGGGGTGGAAACATCATGCTTTGGGGCTGTTTTTCTGCAAAGGGACCAGGACGACTGATCCATGTAAAGGAAAGAGTAAATGGGGCCATGTATCGTGAGATTTTGAGTGAAAACCTCCTTCCATCAGCAAGGGCATTGAAGATGAAACGTGGCTGGGTCTTTCAGCATGACAATGATCCCAAACACACTGCCCGGGTAATGAAGGATTGGCTTCCTAAGAAGCATTTCAAGGTCCTGGAGTGGCCTAGCCAGTCTCCAGATCTCAACCCCATAGAAAATCTTTGGAGGGAGTTGAAAGTCCGTGTTGCCCAGCAACAGCCCCAAAACATCACTGCTCTAGAGGAGATCTGCATGGAGGAATGGGCCAAAATACCAGCAACAGTGTGTGAAAACCTTGTGAAGACTTACAGAAAACATTTGACCTCTGTCATTGCCAATAAAGGGTATATAACAAAGTATTGAGATAAACTTTTGTTATTGGCCAAATACTTATTTTCCATCATAATTTGCAAATAAATTCATTAAAAATCCTACAATGTGATTTTCTGGATTTTTTTTTCTAATTTTGTCTGTCATAGTTGAAGTGTACCTATGATGAGAACAGGCCTCTCTCATCTTTTTAAGTGGGAGAACTTGCACAATTGGTGGCTGACTAAATACTTTTTTGCCCCCCACTGTATATACAAAATACCAAAATGGTATTCTAACACACACCCCCAAAAAATGGAGAAAAAAACATGAAAAAATATATATACATTTACAAAATAACACTTTCGATATCTGGAAGACCCTCAGTCCTCTACACAATATTGTGCTGCTGATGCCAGGTGCCATAGCAGTCTCTTTCTGCTGTAAAGCAGAGGGTCACCAAGCATGTGGTGCAGGTGATGGGGGACTTCATTTTGCAAAGAACACAGTGACGCCTCCATGCTGTGCCCTTTTGGCCCTGAGGCATATCCATGCCTGCAGAAATACATTTGGGCAGACGAGGAGGAGTAGTAGGAAGGATCGGAGGACCAATGCGCAGCGTGGTACGTGTTCATATTGCTTACTTTTAATAGAACCCTGAAAAGTACAATATAACAACGTCAATAAATGAAACAGTCCCGTGTGGAACAAACACTGACACCCACAACTCAAAAGTGAAACTAGGCTACCTAAGTATGGTTCTCAATCAGGGACAACGAATGACAGCTGCCTCTGATTGAGAACCATACCAGGCCAAACACAGAAATCCCAAATCATAGAAAAAGGAACATAGACAACCCACCCAACTCACGCCCTGACCATACTAAAACAAAGACATAACAAAAGAACTAAGGTCAGAACGTGACACTGTGTCTGTGACGCTCGCTGTTTGGTGCGACGCAGACCCGGTGGCTAGCGTGATGAAACTGAGAAGACACTGTCTGTCCTTTTGAGTTTTGAAGCAGAGTCTTCACCTGACAAAGTCATGTTAAAATATGTCAGTTATCCCGTGAGAGCTTTTGCGCCTAACACATTAAGGTGTTTCAGATGCCAAACTTATGGTCATGTTGCAGCAGTGATTCCGAGATGTGAGATGTATGCAGGAGGGTATGGGACAAAGGAATGTGTAGGATCAGTGGAAAAAACTGTGTGTCAATTGTAGGGGGTGCCCATGTTGCTGGGGATCAGAAGTGCCCCGTGCAAGAGAGACAAGTTGAGGTTGCCAGGGTTAGAATATAACAGAAGGTGCTGTATACCGAGGCAGTGAAGAGAGCAGAGGATGATGGGTCAAGGGTGAGCAGTAGGCCAAGGCCAGTACAGAGTAGAGGTCGACCTATTAGGATTTTTCAACTCCAATACCGATTACTGGAGGACCAAAAGAAGCCGAAACTGATTAATCGGCCAATTTTTATACATATATTTATAATAATGACAATTACAACAATACTGAATGAACACTTATTTTAACTTAATATAATACATAAATAAAAATCTATTTAGTCTCAAATAAATAATGAAACATGTTCAATTAGGTTCAAATAATGCAAAAACACAGTGTTGGAGAAAAAAGTAAAAGAGCAATATGTGCCATGTAAAAAAGCTCATGTTTAAGTTCCTTGCTCAGAACATGAGAACATATGAAAGCTGGTGGTTCCTTTAAACATCAGTCTTCAATATTCCCAGTTAAGAAGTTTTAGGTTGTAGTTATAGGAAAATATAGGACTATTTCTCGCTATACCATTTGTATTTCATATACAGTACATTTGACTATTGGATGTTCTTATAGGCACTATAGTATTGCCAGCTTAATCTCGGGTGTTGACAGGCTTGAAGTCATAAACAGCGCTGTGCTTCAAGCATTGCGAAGAGCTGCTGGCAAACGTAGGAAAGTGCTGTTTGAATGAATGCTTACGAGCCTGCTGCTGCCTACCACCGCTCAGTCAGACTGCTCTATCAAATATCAAATCATAGACTTTAATTATAATATAATCAACACACAGAAATACAAGCCTTCGTTGATTAATATGGTCATATCCAGAAACTATCATTTTGAAAACAAAACGTTTATTCTTTCAGTGAAATACGGAACTGTTACGTATTTTATCGAACAGGTGGCATCCATAAGACTAAATATTGCTGTTAAAATGCACAACCTTGAATGTTATGTTATAATTTTGTAAAGTTCTGGCAAATTAATTACGGTCTTTGTTAGGAAGAAATGGTCTTCACACAGTTCGCAACGAGCCAGGCGGCCCAAACTGCTGCATATACTCTTACTCTGCTTGCACAGAATGCAAGAGAAGTGACACAATTTTCCTAGTTAATATTGCCTACTAACATGAATTTCTTTTAACTAAATATGCAGGATTAAAAATATATACTTGTGTTTTGATTTTAAGAAAAGCATTGATGTTTATGGTTATGTACGTTGGTGCAACGACAGTGCTTTTTTCGCGAATGCGCTTGTTAGATCATCACCCGTTTGGCGAAGTAGGCTGTGATTCTATGATAAATTACCAGGCACCGCATTGATTATTTGCAACGCAGGAGAAGCTAGTTAAACTAGTAATATCATCAACCATGTGTAGTTAACTAGTGATTATGTTAAGATTGATTGTTTTTTATAAGACAAGTTTAATGCTAGCTAGCAACTTACCTTGGCTCCTTGCTGCACTCACATAACAGGTGGTCAGCCTGCCACGCAGTCTCCACATGGAGTGCAATGTAATCGGCCATAATCGGCGTCCAAAAATGCAGATTACTGACTGTTATGAGAACTTGAAATCGGCCCTAATTAATCGGCAATCGGTCGACCTCTACTACAGATTAATATAAATTTGTGCTTCAGTAAATTTGGCTTCTTAGCATTCGTTGCCATGGTTAATAACTGTATTTCAAAAATGGAATGTAAATCCCAGAATATAGATGTTATGGTGGCAGCTGCAGAGAATTACTGGTGTAGAAGGTTTTACTGCAGAAGAGTTACAGGGTGTGTTGAACGAGAGTCCCGTTCTCCCAGGCCATCGGCCTGGCTAAGATCATTTAGGGAAAATTAAATAGCGGTATGTAAGTCTTTTGATAATTGTGTGTTTCTGCTGGTCAGAGGGAGCAGGCACTCCACATTAAACGATTGGGGACAAGAGAGGTGAATTGTTTTGCTCTCAAGGAAAGAGTGCCATTGCAAGGAGTGATTACTGGGGTAGAGGTAAATGGGAAAAATGACCAACTGAAGGTGAAGATTCCGGGGGTTTGCGATGCTTGTAGTTTGATGCGACCCAGACAGGGTGGCGTGAGTGGTGGAACAGAAGAGTTGTCTGTCCTTTTGAGTTTTGATATTCAGTCTTTGCCCAACAAAGTGATGTTACGATATGTAAGTTATCCCGTATGAGCTTTTGTGCCGAATACATTACGTGGTTACAGGTGTCAACCTTATGTGCATGTGGCGGCTGCCACACGTGTAGGAGGGAGCTTCCTAGGTGTGAAAAGTGTGTGCAAGGGCATGAGACAAAGGCATGTGTAGCATTGGAGAAAGTAGTGGTATGTGTTAATTGTAGGGATACCCATGGGGCTGGAGATCAGAAATGTCCACGAGAGAGGCAGGTTGAGGTTTCCAGGGTTAGAGTATTGCAGAAGCTGTCTATGCTGAGGCAGTGAAGAAAGTAAAGGAAGATGGGTCAAGGGGGGATCCTGAGGAGTCTTGTGAGTTGTAGAGTTGTACCAGTGCAGAGGGATAGTCCAACAAGTGATGTATGATTTAAATAGTGGAGGGGGGAGGGGGGTATTCTTTGTTTTTATATGGTATTTGTTTATTTATTTTTATTCAAGCAAAGTATAAAGGTGTTATACTCCAGTCTAGTTGGTGGCAGTAATGCAACATGTATTGGATTCCAACCGCCAATACACGTCATCGAAGAAGAAGGTACCTAAGAAGAAGTTTACGGAAAATGGCCAGCTTTGGCAGGGTTGCTGGAGTTTTGAGAAACTTTTGGAGGAGACCTTGGTCATACAGAACGCTGCATAGTGCCCTGAGACCTGGCATTTTGGGGTTTGCCGTTGGAAGCGGGCTGGTATATTTTCACTTTGAGTCGAGCAAGAGGTTTTTGCCCTTCACCGTCCATGCCGAGGAGGAAAAGGTAACATTCGAGTCTCTTTGGTGAAGTGGCGCAGCTAGCTAGCTAGCTGTCTGTAAAGTTAGCAACGAAGTTTGAGTTAACTAGATATCCGAACTTGCCAGGAATCTTGCTAAGTGCCTGGTGAGTCAGTATTTGTATGCTAAACTTTTCTACCAGGCATTATCACAACTGAATGTTAGTACAATGCTCAAGTAAACAGCCATATATATATTACAGTAGGCCTATTAGTAAACAACAAGTAGCCTATTTAGCTAAGGCTCTGCATACAAATAATATGGTAACGTTAGGTAGCTAGTTATCGCAATGTTTAAAAAAAAAAATCCAATCAACATTTTGAGAGTTGTGGTGTATTCAGAACGGTGTTAAACGTTTAATTAGACGGAAACTGTGCATGATGATTACGGTGGCTCAGTGGGCTATATTGTTTTGTGTGTTCTTTATATATTGTAATGAACAGCAGTGAGCAGGTCTCGAACCCTCGACCTTCGAGCCCGAGGTCCGGCGCGCTACTCTTGTACACTACTCCCTCCTTTCAAAGAGCGCGTCCTCGCGCTAGCTTGCGACTCTACGTATTACAGGAACGCGCTCACCGGCCAAGCACACGCACTGTCGTGGATGCGAGGTCCGGTCTCTTCTGACACCAATGTAATGAAAACAGCAGGGAGCAGTTCTCGAACCCTCGGCCTTCAAGCTCGAGGTCTGGCGCGCTATCGACTTTGATTGTCGTTACAATATGAGCTGTGTTCGAATACTCATACTAAAATCAAATCAAATCAAATCAAATTTTATTTGTCACATACACATGGTTAGCAGATGTTAATGCGAGTGTAGCGAAATGCTTGTGCTTCTAGTTCCGACAATGCAGTAATAACGAGCAAGTAATCTAACTAACAATTCCAAAAAAAAACTACTGTCATACACAGTGTAAGGGGATAAAGAATATGTACATAAGGATATATGAATGAGTGATGGTACAGAGCAGCATAGGCAAGATACAGTAGATGATATCGAGTACAGTATATACATATGAGATAAGTATGTAAACCAAGTGGCATAGTTAAAGTGGCTAGTGATACATGTATTACATAAGGATGCAGTCGATGATATAGAGTACAGTATCAACGTATGCATATGAGATGAACAATGTAGGGTAAGTAACATTATATAAGGTAGCATTGTTTAAAGTGGCTAGTGATATATTTACATCATTTCCCATCAATTCCCATGATTAAAGTGGCTGGAGTAGAGTCAGTGTCATTGACAGTGTGTTGGCAGTAGCCACTCAATGTTAGTGGTGGCTGTTTAACAGTCTGATGGCCTTGAGATAGAAGCTGTTTTTCAGTCTCTCGGTAAGAGCCTTACGGTTGAGGGCGGTGCAGTTGCCATACCAGGCGGTGATACAGCCCGCCAGGATGCTCTCGATTGTGCATCTGTAGAAGTTTGTGAGTGCTTTTGGTGACAAGCCGAATTTCTTCAGCCTCCTGAGGTTGAAGAGGCGCTGCTGCGCCTTCCTCACGATGCTGTCTGTGTGAGTGGACCAATTCAGTTTGTCTGTGATGTGTATGCCGAGGAACTTAAAACTTGCTACCCTCTCCACTACTGTTCCATCGATGTGGATGGGGGTGTTCCCTCTGCTGTTTCCTGAAGTCCACAATCATCTCCTTAGTTTTGTTGACGTTGAGTGTGAGGTTATTTTCCTGACACCACACTCCGAGGGCCCTCACCTCCTCCCTGTAGGCCGTCTCGTCGTTGTTGGTAATCAAGCCTACCACTGTTGTGTCGTCCGCAAACTTGATGATTGAGTTGGAGGCGTGCATGGCCACGCAGTCGTGGGTGAACAGGGAGTACAGGAGAGGGCTCAGAACGCACCCTTGTGGGGCCCCAGTGTTGAGGATCAGCGGGGAGGAGATGTTGTTGCCTACCCTCACCACCTGGGGGCGGCCCGTCAGGAAGTCCAGTACCCAGTTGCACAGGGCGGGGTCGAGACCCAGGGTCTCGAGCTTGATGACGAGCTTGGAGGGTACTATGGTGTTGAATGCCGAGCTGTAGTCGATGAACAGCATTCTCACATAGGTATTCCTCTTGTCCAGATGGGTTAGGGCAGTGTGCAGTGTGGTTGAGATTGCATCGTCTGTGGACCTATTTGGGCGGTAAGCAAATTGGAGTGGGTCAAGGGTGTCAGGTAGGGTGGAGGTGATATGGTCCTTGACTAGTCTCTCAAAGCACTTCATGATGACGGATGTGAGTGCTACGGGCGGTAGTCGTTTAGCTCAGTTACCTTAGCTTTCTTGGGAACAGGAACAATGGTGGCCCTCTTGAAGCATGTGGGAACAGCAGACTGGTATAGGGATTGATTGAATATGTCCGTAAACACACCGGCCAGCTGGTCTGCGCATGCTCTGAGGGCGCGGCTGGGGATGCCGTCTGGGCCTGCAGCCTTGCGAGGGTTAACACGTTTAAATGTCTTACTCACTTCGGCTGCAGTGAAGGAGAGACCGCATGTTTCCGTTGCAGGCCGTGTCAGTGGCACTGTATTGTCCTCAAAGCGGGCAAAAAGTTATTTAGTCTGCCTGGGAGCAAGACATCCTGGTCCGTGACTGGGCTGGGTTTCTTCCTGTAGTCCGTGATTGACTGTAGACCCTGCCACATACCTCTTGTGTCTGAGCCGTTGAATTGAGATTCTACTTTGTCTCTGTACTGGCGCTTAGCTTGTTTGATAGCCTTGCGGAGGGAATAGCTGCACTGTTTGTATTCAGCCATGTTACCAGACACCTTGCCCTGATTAAAAGCAGTGGTTCGTGCCTTCAGTTTCACACGAATGCTGCCATCAATCCACGGTTTCTGGTTAGGGAATGTTTTAATCGTTGCTATGGGAACGACATCTTCAACGCACGTTCTAATGAACTCGCACACCGTATCAGCGTATTCGTCAATGTTGTTGTCTGACGCAATACGAAACATCTCCCAGTCCACGTGATGGAAGCAGTCTTGGAGTGTGGAGTCAGCTTGGTCGGACCAGCGTTGGACGGACCAGCGTTGGACAGACCTCAGCGTGGGAGCTTCTTGTTTTAGTTTCTGTCTGTAGGCAGGGATCAACAAAATGGAGTCGTGGTCAGCTTTTCCGAAAGGGGGGCGGGGCAGGGCCTTATATGCGTCGCGGAAGTTAGAGTAACAATGATCCAGGGTCTTTCCACCCCTGGTTGCGCAATCGATATGCTGATAAAATTTAGGGAGTCTTGTTTTCAGATTAGCCTTGTTAAAATCCCCAGCTACAATGAATGCAGCCTCCGGATAAATCGTTTCCAGTTTGCAGAGAGTTAAATAAAGTTCGTTCAGAGCCATCGATGTGTCTGCTTGGGGGGGATATATACGGCTGTGATTATAATCGAAGAGAATTCTCTTGGTAGATAATGCAGTCTACATTTGATTGTGAGGAATTCTAAATCAGGTGAACAGAAGGATTTGAGTTCCTGTATGTTTCTTTCATCACACCATGTCACGTTGGCCATAAGACATACGCCCCCGCCCCTCTTCTTACCAGAAAGATGTTTGTTTCTGTCGGCGCGATGCGTGGAGAAACCCGCTGGCTGCACCGCTTCGGATTGCGTCTCTCCAGTTAGCCATGTTTCCGTGAAGCAGAGAACGTTACAGTCTCTGATGTCCCTCTGGAATGCTACCCTTGCTCGGATTTCATCAACCTTGTTGTCAAGAGACTGGACATTGGCAAGAAGAATGCTAGGGAGTGGTGCACGATGTGCCCGTCTCCGGAGTCTGACCAGAAGACCGCTTCGTTTCCCTCTTTTTCTGAGTCGTTTTTTTTTTGGTCGCTGCATGTGATCCACTCGGTTACACTGGTTGTAAGGCAGAACACAGGATCCGCGTCGCGAAAAACATATTCTTGGTCGTACTGATGGTGAGTTGACGCTGATCTTATATTCAGTAGTTCTTGTCGGCTGTATGTAAAGAAACCTAAGATGACCTGGGGTACTAGTGTAAGAAATAACACGTAAAAAAAACAAAAAACTGCATAGTTTCCTAGGAACGCGAAGCGAGGCGGCCATCTCTGTCGGCGCCGGAAGTACTAACCATGCTATCTGTGACATAAATGTATAGTATGCTTATTGGTCATAGTATGGATATAGTTAGTATGCCAAAAGTTTCCGGATCTCGTACTACATTCGCCAAAATACGAAGTATTCAAAGAGTGGACATTTGCCTTGATTTTAGGGTCCATAATGCAATTCTTCTGGAAATGGGTGTGACTTATGCAGCCGAAGTCTAACGAGAGCGGATACAAATGCATTGCTTTACTAATTATGACAAATGTTGGGCAATGTAATGAACGTTACTTTTCGAATAAGTTACCTTACAGTTATGTTGGCTGACAATTCGTTAGCTACGCTACCCTTACGAACCACATACCGGTTACATACTGCTGTAAATCAAATTGTATTAGTGACATTTGACTAGATATTCAGGAGTCTTATGGCTTGGGGGTAGAAGCTGTTTAGAAGCCTCTTGGACCTAGACATGGCGCTCTGGTACTGCTTGCCGTGCGGTAGCAGAGAGAACAGTCTACGACTAGGGTGGCTCGAGTCTTTGACAATTTTTAGGACCTTCCTCTGACACCGCCTGGTATAGAGGTCCTGGATGGCAGGAAGCTTGGCCCCAGTGATACACTGGGCCGCTAGCACTACCCTCTAGTGCCTTGCGGTCGGAGGCCGAGCAGTTGCCAAACCAGGTAGTGATGCAACCAGTCTCTCGATGGAGATGCTGTAGAACCTTTTGAGGATCTGAAGACCCGCGCCAAATCTTTTCAGTCTCCTGAGGGGGAGTTGGTTTTGTCATGCCCTCTTCACTACTATCTTGGTGTTCTTGGACCATGTTAGTTTGTTGGTGATGTGGACACCTATGTACTTGAAGCTCTCAACCTGCTCCACTGCAGCCCCGTCGATTAGAATGGGGGTGTGCTTGGTCCTCTTTTTCCTGTAGTCCACAATTATCTCCTTTGTCTTGATCACATTGAGGGAGAGGTTGCATAAAGACATGCTATGTTAGCTAGCTGCTTTCTAACAACATTAACAACGTTAGTTGGTTACTAAAACATCAAAATTGCCAGTATATTAACAATATCCTATCTAACTACCTAACTAACGTTTATTGACTTGATTATTCCAGTCATTAGCTGTGCGTTCTCAATTCAGGTGCTTTCGTAAATTTGCTCTGGCTATCCGAGTTAGTCCGAGAGCACTCTCGTTTGAGTGTACAAGAGTAGCGCAGAATAACTGAATTTACGAACGCTCAACACCTGTTGAATATTGCAGGTGTTGGTAAAAAAGCTTAATTAGAGTGTTGCCAGCAGCAGTTTGTCACCAACTGTCTGGATAACATGAAAACTGCCTAACCAGCTCTGCTAGGGTGAGTGAAATGGTCAGTGAGGTGTTCTCTCATTTGTGTCTGGAAGTAGCTAGCCAGTTGTAAGATCAGAATGCTCAAATCAACCCTACTCCTCGGCTAGAGCGTCCAGTGTGCACTCTGAAAGCTCCCAGAGCGAAACGCTATGAATTTACAAACGGACAATCTGACGACGCTCTGAATTTAGCAACGCCCAGAGCACACTCTGGCACTCCAGATTGAATTTAAGAACACACCCAAAGTAGTAAAATGTCTAGCTAGTAATTTGTTATGCTAGCAAGAGGTTGCATAGCAACAGCATCAACTTCAGGTAGACAGGTGAAACGCTAGTATGCTCAACTGAAGTATACTGTTTGTTGACAGTATACTAAAATGAACTAATAGTATGTAGTTTATACTCATTAAGTATGTTAGTATGGGTATTTGAACACAGCTATGATCTATGTCTGCTCCACAAGTTTTGCTATTTGATGGTCACACCATATTGATTAGGGCTGCTTTCAGTATGAAGAAAACGGTGTGCAACGTTAAATAAAAAGGAAACGGTGCCGATCTGAGCGACCAGTTGAATAACGGTGTGATTGTGGTGACCGAGAGGGACAGGCCTATGGGATAATATTTTCTATGTATAGGGAAATTGTGTCATCAGTTGATACATTGATAGAATAAGCAAGCATATCAAATGTATCCATTAGCTAATTGCTGTTTGCATGAATGTCTATGTGCCAAAATAGTTGGTCAGGAGTACTGACCATTCTATTTCCATTATTTTATCAAATGTTCAGCTTTGTACTGCCCCTTAGTTTAGACTTTGTCCTCCTTTTAATGCTAATTCTTCATGCTGTATTATAGGTGCTTCCAGTATCCCAGATGTCTGCCAGACGGATGCGCTTCAACCAGTTTGCCTCAATGATGTACGATGAGGAGCTCTACATGACACCAAGGGATTTCCTTTTCTCAATCATGCTGGAGAATGTTGACCGTAAGTACAGTAGTATCAAATGATAGTGTCCATGTTGTAAAAAGGCCTACGTGGTTGAAAAGGAATACTGCATTATGTAATTGTTTGGCATATGGCTTCATTGGCTAGATACAAGCTCCATCTGTGTAAGTGTATTACATTTTGTTCCAAGCAACAACTGCTCTTTACTTTTCCTTCTGCTTGTAGGTAAATTGCAAAATAAAGCTCTAACCAAAAAGGTGAGTGTTGGGATCGGGTTAACACATTGTCAGAACTTGTTTTGGATTTACTATAGTCTTACCAACATGAGCATTACAGCACGAGATTACTTTTAGTTGTTTCTCGTTGCATAATTGATGATACTTGCAGGAGGTGGATAAGATGCTGGATGCTGCCTCATGGGCCAAGGCAGGCAACAGTCTGTTCAGAAACTTTGGAGACAATGGTACGTTTTCATGCCATGGTCAAGCAACCTCACTGGTGCTACGTGCGTTATCAAAGTTAGAAGATGCTGGCTAGTTATACTTCAGGCAGGAAATATGTATTTGATGTTGGAGTCAATCTAAACGGGTTAAATGAAGACTCACTGAAATGTTTGTGTGATACAGATGGCATGTTTTGTGTCTTGCAGGTCTGATATCCTACACAGAGTACCTGTTCCTGTTGACTATTCTGACCAGTAAGTTATAGACTCAGCATGACATACAGTAGAAACAGCCCTCCCTTTCAATGACATGCATTGGAACCTGCATCCTCTCATGCTTACACAGCACATCTTACTTCATCTGGGTCGTGTCCATTAGCAAAATGGTTTGCAACTGAAAACAAAAATGTGTGTTTATTGGACAAGTTTAGTCGATATCAATTGGCTAGCTAGTTAGTGGTATCTACTCAGTTGAACTCTGCCCGACTGCTGGGGTTGCTGTGGAGGAGGTCAAAGGGTTTGAGTGTAGCCTAGTATCATTCAATCGGTGACATCACCTGCTCAAGGGGTCGCGGCTTCTTCATGGGCGACAGCTGTTGTGTTCAGAGGGATCCTGGTTTGAGTCCAGGTTGGGGCAGGGAGAAGAACGGAAACAACAGTGTTACACAAGGACAGATGATACCTTCCCGTTTCAGAACGTTTTCTACCGGGTGCCTAATGAACACGGCTCTGGTTTAGCACAGATGTAGCATATAGACGTGCAAACATAATGAATGTGTGGCAACACCTTTGTACAGTAGCTGGCTCATTTATGAATTGCTGAGTTTCCGTTGCTCATGATATTTTCAGGCCCCTCATCTTATTGTCTGCACAATAGGTTAACTTAATTTGACATAGCCTAATCTAATGTACTATTTATCATGTTTAGGATAGTACATTGTGTAGCCTGTTACTGTAACATTGTGAAAATAATAAGATTATGTATGCATTACTTGATTTTGTGGGATTTTCTATGCCCTCAAGGTTAGTGCAGTGACTGAAAAGCTGGCTAAAACTTATGTGGCTGGACTGACAACCTGGGTGGTGGTTTTCAGTAGGCACAAAAATAAAAATAACATATTCAAACAGTCCAATAGAACGCACATTTTATTTTTCTATTTATAGTATTTTTTTCTCATACTTAGATACTGAACACACAGCTCATGTGGTAGTGTTTTGTCGAATTAACTTTCTCATTCAAAATGTTGCCCAGTCACTAACAATGTTGTGCTAGAATCATTATTTCAGAAGACCCTGCTGTTAAGCGCTCATTTTGTCGCTGCTTTGTTGGGTCCAAGCAGTACCTACAGTTGAAGTTGGAAGTTTACATACACCATAGCCAAACACATTTAAACTCAGTTTTTCACAATTCCTGACATTTAGTAAAAATTCCCTGTCTTATGTCAGTTAGAATCACCATTTTATTTTAAGAATGTGAAATGTCAGAATAATAGTAGAGAATGATTTCAGCTTTTATTTATTTCATCACATTCCCAGTGGGTCAGAAGTTTACATACACTCAATTAGTATTTGGAAGCATTGACTTTAAATGGTTTAACTTGGGTCAAACGTTTCAGGTAGCCTTCCACAAGCTTCCCACAATAAGTTGGGTGAAATTTGGCCCATTCCTCCTGACAGAGCTGGTGTAACAGTGTCAGGTTATTAGGCCTCCTTGCTCACACACACTTTTTCAGTTCTGCCCACAAATCTTCTATAGGATTGAGGACAGGGCTTTGTGATGGCCACTCCAATACTTTGACTTTGTTATCCCTAAGCCATTTTGCCACAACTTTGGAAGTATGCTTGGAGTCATTGTCCATTTGGAAGACCCATTTGCGACCAAGCTTTAACTTCCTGACTGATGTCTTGAGATGTTGCTTCAATATATCCACATAATTTTCCTACCTCATGATGCCATCTATTTTGTGAAGTGCACCAGTTCCTCCTGCAGCAAAGCACCCCCACAACATGATGCTGCCACCCTCGTGCTTCACGGTTGGAATGGTGTTCTTTGGCTTGCAAGCCTCCCCCTTTTTCCTCCAAACATTACGATGGTCATTATGGCCAAACAGTTCTATTTTTGTTTCATAAGACCAGTGGATATTTCTCCAGAAAGTATGATCTTTGTCCCCATGTGCAGTTGCAAACTGTAGTCTGGCTTATGGCGGTTTTGGAGCAGTGGCTTCTTCCTTGCTGAGCAGCCTTTCAAGTAATGTCGATATAGGACTCGTTTTACTGTGAATATAGATACTTTTGTACCTGTTTCCTCCAGCATCTTCACAAGGTCCTTTGCTGCTGTTCTGGGATTGATTTGCACTTTTCTCACCAAAATACGTTAATCTCTAGGAGAC
This sequence comes from Oncorhynchus tshawytscha, assembly GCF_018296145.1. Classification (NCBI taxonomy): domain Eukaryota; kingdom Metazoa; phylum Chordata; class Actinopteri; order Salmoniformes; family Salmonidae; genus Oncorhynchus; species Oncorhynchus tshawytscha. The sequence goes on from NC_056437.1 coordinate 44,709,465, forward strand.
AGAACGCTTCTCCTTCCTGAGCGGTATGACGGCTGCGTGGTCCCATGGTGTTTATACTTGCGCACTATTGTTTGTACAGATGAACGTGGTACCTTTTTTTTCTTTTGATTTTCCCATGATGTCAAGCAAAGAGGCACTGAGTTTGAAGGTAGGCCTTGAAATACATCCACAGGTACATCTCCATTTAACTCAAATGATGTCAATTAGCCTATCAGAAGCTTCTAAAGCCATTACATCATTTTCTGGAATTTTCCAAGCTGTTTAAAGTCAATTTAGTGTATATAAACTTGTGACCCACTGGAATTATGATACAGTGAATTATAAGTGAAATCATCTCTGTAAACAATTGTTGGAAAAATGTATTGTGTCATGCACAAAGTAGATATCCTAACCGACTTGCCAAAACTATAGTTTGTTAACAAGACATTTGTGGAGTGGTTGAAAAACAAGTTTTAATGACTCAACCTAAGTGTATGTTAACTTCCGACTTCAACTGCAGATAAGCCTGTGATGTTATTTTCTAATAGAAAATGCATTGTGTAATTTCAGAGCCACACACAGGATTTCATATAGCTTTCAAAATGCTTGATATTGATGGCAATGAGCATGTGGACAGAAAGGAGTTTCTCAAGGTATGCTTTATAATGTGTATTATATAATGTTCCTCACATTTTTGTTTTTTTATATCGTCGCTCTCTGATGAAAACCTTGTAACTGCATTTGTGGCTAATTTAAAAATATATATATTTTTTGATTGAAAGCAGTAATTCCCCTCAATGTACTCTGAACATTTCGTGACTCTAGGACCAAGAAAATGTATTCATAATTGCATGTTCGTTAATGCGGAAAATTTGGTATTTTTTTATTTATTTACTGAAACATTTGTGGTTTGAGGATGAGGTTTTCATCAGACAGCGATGATATGCTTCTCAAGGAGTTGATGGATTTGTATTTTCATGTTGCATATAGTAATTTGTATTGTCTGATTGTATATCAAAGTATACAGTCATGTATATCTATATCAAGTATCCACACTGTTAAATTCCAAAATATTTCCAGCCCTTACATGGACGTTGCCCAGTTGGAGGTTTTAAAATAAATGCTCCAACAAGTGAGTACTATACTCTTGATACTAACTCTGTCACATGTTGTATGGCCAGTCTGCACCAGTTTCTTCCAAAAGGCACCTAAAGGACTCGGACTTTCTGTGTAGATTGATGAGGGGGAAAATCAATTCAATCAATTTTAGAATAAGGCTGTCACGTGACGACATGTGGAAAAAGTCAAGAGGTCTGAATACATTCCGAATGCATTGTATGTTACAGAATCTAGCTTGTAAACATACTGTACTTGCCAGTTGGCTTTAGCACAATGCAGTATGCATACATTGCTACAAAAATGCATGTGACTGACACAGTTTTGCACCAAACCAATGAAAAGTTGATTCCCTAATTTTGAATAGAGCCTGGTGTAGACATTCAGCATCACTGGGAACCACAGGGTTTAGATAGCGTTAAGAGACTTCTGTTGTGTGTTCCTACTGGGAATATGGAGTCCAAAACATCTTGCATGTTATGCACCTGACAAAGTAGAGCGAGGAGCAGCATGGATAATCATTCAGCGCGTTTGAGAGGATCAGTTTGAGCAAGGCAAGTGATCGCTTTGGTCACATCATGAGTAGTATTTGGGTTGCAAGATGATTTGTAGATCAGTAGTTCTATGCGGTCCATCTGCTGTTCAGTCGAACTCAAACACACACTGTTTGCTGTTTCAAACTGGCTCCAGTTTTAATATTAGTGAGGCATTGTGGGTAGTAAACCTTTTTGACTAATGAAAAATTCTCTTATTGCTGACATTAATTGGATAATCCAGATGAGTAAGAGGTATGTATGTGTTATTAGTGGGTTTATAACTGAATTAGTAGTTTCCTGAATTTTTAGATTAAGCTAGCTAAGAAATGCTCTCACTAGTAGTAAATGTTTTTAACTAAACTACAAAAGATTAAGCATCTGCATTTATTATAATACAAGGAATAATTGTTGCTGCTTTGTTTTATGATGAAGCTCAAGAAAATCATTGGGAAAAGAAAAGAGAAAGTGCCCATGGAAGGTGCCACAGACGTGGTGAGTCAACACTCTAAACCTTTTTAAGACTGAACTCCTTAGTCATTTATGTGAATTGTTGAAAAGTTTTCAAAATACTTGATATGGGCAGCAGGTAGCCTAGGGGTTAGAGCGTTGGGCCAGTAACAAAGGTTGCTGGATCGAATCCCTGGGCTGACGAGGTAAAAATCTGTCGTTCTGCCCCTGTACAAGGCAGTTACCCCACTGTTCCCCGGTAGACCGTCATTGTAAATAAGAATTTGTTCTTAACTGACTTGCCTAGTTAAATAAAGGGTATTTTTTAAACATTTATTTTAAATGACGTGAAAATGCACATTGAAAGCACTATGCCTTGCCAACTGCCATTGTACGGTGACATAAACCATTGCGTACTGGCTGAAAAACTGATTGTGTTTACTCATATTTCAAGCGTGATGGGGCTTGCAGTAATAACAAAGGCAGGAAGTGTTGAAACTTGATGTCATCTTCACAGAAACCAGTCGTAGAGGGGGATGGTGTGAACACTACACTGCAGGCATTCTTCTTTGGCAGGAATGGCAGCAACAAGCTTCAGTACAATGTATTCTGCAGGTAAAATACACTACATGACCAAAAGTATGTGGACACATGTTCATCGAACATCTCATTCCAAAATCATAGGCATTTAATATGGAGTTGGTCTCCCCTTTGCTGCTTTAACAGCCTCAACTCTTCTGGGAAGGCTTTTCACTAGATGTTGGAATATTGCTGCGGGGACTTCCATTCAGCCACAAGCATTAGTGAGTTTGGACGATTAGGCCTGGCTCGCAGTCGGTGTTCCAATTCATCCCAAAGGTCTTTGATGGGGTTGAGGTTAGGGCTCTGTACAGGCCAGTCAAGTTGTTCCACACCAATGTTGACAAACCATTTCTGTATGACCTCGCTTTGTGCACAGGGGGCATTGTCATGCTGAAACAGGAAAAGGCCTTCCCAAAACGGTTGCCAAAGTTGGAAGCACATAATCATCTGTAATGTAAATGTATGCTGTAGTTCCAGTGAAGGGAAATCTTAACGCTAAGGGGCCTAGCCCGAACCATGAAAAACCGCCCCATTGGTGAAGCGTGATTCATCACAGCCCTCATTGGTGAAGTGTGATTCATCATCATTCATCGCAATGTTTCCACTGCTCCAGAGTAGAATGGCAAGCTTTACAACACTCCAGCCGACGCTTGGCATTGCGCATGGGGATCTTAGGTCTGTGTGCAGCTGCTCGGCCATGGAAACCTATTTCATTCAACTCCCGATTAACAGATATTGTGTAAACATTGCTTCCAGAGGAAGTTAAACTCCATAGTGATGGTTGCAATCGAGGACAGACAATTTTTTTATGCACTTCAGCACTCGGCGGTCTGTGAGCTTGTGTGGCTCACCACTTTGCGGCTGAGCCGTTGTTGCTCCTAGACATTGCAACTTCACAATAACAGCACTTACAGTTGACTGGGGCAGCTCTAGCAGGGCTGACTTGTTTGGAAGGTAGAATCCTATGACTGTGCCAAGTTGAAAGTCAATGAGCTCTTCAGTAAGGCCATTCTACGGCCAATGTTTGTCTATGGAGATTGCATGGCTGTGTGCTTGATTTAAGCAATGGGTGTGTTTGAAATAGCAGAATCCACTCATTTGAAGGGGTGTCCACATACTTTTGCATTTATAGGTGTACCCAATCCTAGTAAAATCATGTATTCTCATATGCACTGAATACTTATTGTTGCTCAAGGATCAGTGTTGCCTGTTAGATCATAATATAGTTACAAGGACAGGGAGACCTGATCCTAGATCAGCATTCCTACTCTGAGACACTGAGTACGGGCCCGGAATCGACCTAGTCACATTCAGTGTCTTTACTCTGGATTTCTCTTCTAGGTTCATGGAGGACCTGCAGGCAGAGGTGCAGGAGATGGAGTTCCTGCAGTTTTCCAAGGGCATGGACACCATGCGGCGGGAGGACTTTGCAGAGTGGCTGCTGCACTACACCAACGAGGAAGCCAATGAGGCCTACTGGGAGAACATGAGAAAGAGGATCCCCGCTGGCCAGGTAAAAAGGAATGTGGCCATGTTCCAATGCTTTGAAAAATCCACCCTTCCTTCCTTGGTCACCACAGATTATTAGGGGTTGTGAAAGCAAGGTTGAGAATTGCCACCCAATTATTTTCCCCAATCCAACCAATTCTGATGTGGGGTTACTTTAATGTAGAAAGGATGCATTTTCTATTCAAACAGGGCCAGGGATAATAGGAAGTCAGGTCAATGTACCTTCAGGTTTAAGAAGTTGTGAAATAAACCCATTTTTTCTTGGGGGCAGGGGGTCTCAAGTGTTGACTTCTCAGTGTACAACTTGGACATTTGTCCCTCTTCTTTTGTAGAGCATCACATTTGATGAGTTCAAAGCATTTTGCCTATTCACCAACAACCTGGAGGACTTTGCCTTCTCTGTGAAAATGATAAGTGAAGCCAACCGACCTATTGGAATGGGTAATTTTAATTTCTACCTTGTTTTAAGTAGGAAGGGCATTTTGTATGAAAGTTTCTGATTCGACACAGTCAAATCACTTCAACCAAAGACATTATCCTGATAATTTGACTTTCTTTTGATACTCCACAGTCCAATTTAAGCGAGCTGTGAAGATCGCCACAGGGCACGACCTCTCGGAGAACGTGCTGGACACTGTGTTCAAGATCTTTGACCTGGACGGCGATAACTGCCTGAGCCACAAGGAGTTTATCGGCGTGATGGAGGACCGAGTACTACGTGGCTTGAAGGTAAAGGGGGTATTTGCCAGTTGGCAATCACATTAAAAAGTATGTCAGGGTGTTATTTGATCTTGAGATCTGTGCTTAACTCAAACTTTCATGCAAGTCTCCAATTTACTTGTTAATAATCATTGTGTTGTGAGGTGCGGTCTCTGTATGAATTGTGCTACACAAGTTAAGTTTCAGCCGAGGCTACACAATCTAATCGAACCGCCCCGCCCCCTAGGACACCTTTTCCAGTGTACTAAATGACCTTTTAAACGTTCCGCGATTTGTTACTTTACGCACTTTTTGGGGGGGAGAAAACCTCGCGCTGATCATGTTGTCCAAATTTTCCAGAATGTTAATCTCAGAAGTGAGGATTAGGAAAGGGAGGACACAGCGGAGATTTTTTGGGGGGGTTGTTTAGTCCATATAAAAAGGTGTCCTGGTGATCAATTCACGCAGCCACTCTGTAAAGTTTATTAACATTATTATTATTATTATTAGAGGTCGACCGATTTATGATTTTTCAATGCCGATACCGATTTATTGGAGGGCCCCAAAAAAGCTGATACCGATTAATCGGACGCTTTTATAAATATATATATTTGTAATATTGACAATTACAACAATACTCAATGAACACTTTTATTTTAACTTAATATAATACATAAATAAAATCAATTTAGTCTCAAATAAATAATGAAACGTGTTCAATTTGGTTTAAATAATGCAGTGTTGGAGAAGAAAGTAAAAGTGCAATATGTGCCATGTAAAAAAGCTAACCTTTAAGTTCCTTGTGAGAACATATGGTGGTTCAATATTCCCAGTTTAGAAGTTTTAGGTTGTAGTTATTATAGGAATTTTGATGTGTCGACTATTTCTCTCTACCATTTTGTATTTCATATACCTGGATGTTCATATAGGCACTTTAGTATTGCCAGCCTAATCTCAGGAGTTTTTAGTCAGTTAAGAACAAATTCTTATTTTCAATGACGGCCTAGGAACAGTGGGTTAACTGCCTGTTCAGGGGCAGAACGACAGATTTGTACCTTGTCAGCTCGGGGGTTTGAACTTGCAACCTTCCAGTTACTAGTCCAACGCTCTAACCACTAGGCTACCCTGCCGCCCCGGATGGGCTTGAAGTCATAAACAGCACTTTGCTTCAAGCATTGCTAAGAGCTGCTGGCAGTTTTCTTTTTTGATTTCACCTTTATTTAACCAGGTAGGCTAGTTGAGAACAAGTTCTCATTTACAACTGCGACCTGGCAAAGATATAGCAAAGCAGTGTGACACAGACAACAACAGAGTTACACATGGAGTAAACAATAAACAAGTCCATAAACAAGTCAATGACACAGTAGGAAAAAAAAGAGTCTATATACGGTGTGTGCAAAAGGCATGAGGAGGTAGGCAATAAATAGGCCATAGGAGCGAATAATTACAATTTAGCAGATTAACACTGGAATGATAAATGTGCAGATGATGATGTGCAAGTAGAGATACTTGCAGTAAAGTGTTGTATGAATGAATGCTTATGAGCATGCTGCTAACTACCACGGCTCAGTCAGACTGCTCTATCAAATCATAGATTGAATTATTATATAATAAACACAGAAATACGAGCCTTTGGTCATTAATATAGTCAAATCCGTAAACTATCATTTCAAAAACAAAACGTTTATTCTTTCAGTGAAATACAGAACCGTTCCGTATTTTATCGAACGGGTGGCAACCCCAAGTCTAAATATTGCCGTTACATTGCACAACCTTCAATATTATGTACAATTCTGACAAATTAGTTCACAGTTCGCAACGAGCCAGGCGGCCAAAACTGTTGCATATACCCTGACTCTGCTTGCACTGAACGCAAGAGAAGTGACACAATTTCCCTAGTTAATATTGCCTGCTAACATGAATTTATTTTAACTAAATATGCCATGCCAATTAATCGGTCGACCTCTAATTATTATGTGATGTTTGTATTTCCCCAGGTGCAGCCTCAGCGTGGCATCATAGATTATTGGAAGTGTGTGAAGAGGGAGACACTGAAAGGGGCCCAAGAGGCCCTCCGGGACACAGGAAGCCCTTTTTGAGGGGTCACGTTGTTGGATCAAGAAGCTCCTTGCGAGGTTTCACTGGGTGACTCCAATGTAAAGCATTGATGGCTGTCCATCAAGTTGCTCATGATCACTTGATATTTGTCGTTTGTGAAAATGTTATTACAATATACATAATCTATGGGTAAGTGTTTTGTTTACAATATTTGTTATATTTTCTAATTAGGCTTGGGCGTTATACTGGGGTATTGCCGAATACCGACGGTATGATTTTCAATACCGTGCTACGCCACTACTTATAGCTAGCTATAAGAAATCTAAGATGTCAAATTATATCCAGCGTAGGGCTCCAGCTATGCATTTGGTTTGCTAGTGAAGTGGCTAGATCTCATGATCAAGCTTCTTGGTTACAGCAGAGACATTCAATCCCCTCATGGATCAAGATCCCTAGTGCCTAAACTTTTTTTTGACACAAAACAATATTAATCTTTTGGATGCCACTTGTGTGAACATTTAGTGATACTGTATACCTCGGTATGAAAATCTAGATACCGCCCAAATTGGAAATTGGTTGTGACGCTTGGTACCAGTCTATGCATACAAGGCATGTGAAATGTGAGCTCGTTTGACATTTATTGAATGTCTGTCACCTTTTTATATTATATCTCGCTGCTCAAATACATTGTTTACAGTTAGAGGTGGTTTACTGTGGTATCATTGGAATTTCATTAAGTTTTTTAAAATGCTGAATCATGGAAAAAGTCATTAAATATGTGCTTGTCTTCAAATGTCTATGTACAGTTGTGCTGTAATATATTGGCACCCTTTCACAATTCACTTTCTTCTTAAATAAATTGTAATTTAGGACTTGGTGTTCGTTTGATTTGGAATTGATTTTTCAACGTCAAATGGCCTGGACTAAATTATACAAAATTCTAATTCATTTGGTTGGAATCAGGTTAACGGTGTAATTTCTCAACAGGGTAAAATTTTAAACAGTTTTGAACTTTCCTCCTTTGGAAAGTACAACTATATACCTTTTCTAAGATTAATTAAATGTTTGAAAAATGCTTCACTTCTCCTGGTATTTGTGTGTGCCATACAGAAACATTTTTACAAAAGGGTAGGAATTGCACTAGCAAAAAGGGAGCAAGACAAAAAATACACAAAAGCAATGACTATTCTGGAATTTATTAGTTGACCCCATATTAAGATCACATTTGAGTATGTTGTTTCACCATTGAAGCGTGTGTGTGTGTGTATACACACACACACACAGGGAATTCAAAAAAAGTTAGAGACAAACAACCAGCTTACTTCTGTGGTAGATTAAGAAACAGAGTGACTGACAAAGTTATCAGTGAGTACAGCATACAAAGCTACAGTAAAATTAGAGCACAAAGCCATCTTTGGTCTTATCACTTACTATAAACGCATACATAAATTTATTGTATCAAAAATAGAAATTAGTCATTTAAAGTAAATTCACATTTCTGACATACAATATGTAATAAAGGAGCATACATTGAAGAGACATGTGATTAAAATGTTTAAACCTTGGTTTTAAGGACCTACTGGTTTTGCCATTGTTTTAAAAATCTATTTGTCCTTTCCAAATAATTGCCTGCTTCTGGCTACCCATGGGCTTTCAATATTGGTATCGTTCACATATGACACAGTATGCAACTAAATTGTTTTATATAGAAACACATGAAACGTTGAGAGATTGTCATTTTAAAGAACAGACCTGTGCTTTCAATCCTGGGCTTTTAAAACAAGGCCTCGTGAATAGCCTCTGCTGCTTCATTGGACATGGAGAATGACTTGTGATTTTCTCTAGTTTAATTATTACTAACAGATGAGCCTAGCTCAGACCGTCATGTGGCCCACTTTTGGACTGATGGTTCTGGTGCCCTCCTAACTTGTTTAATAAGGTGGTTCTATTCCCTCCTGGGTTGCGTGGTGATTCAGTTCTATCTTGCTGCACCTCTGCGGTGCACGTGATGAACTGCAGCCAATCTGAACTTCCGGGTGAGATAAATAGATCAGGGAAGCGCTTTCAAAGTGTTTGAGCCGCTGTTGAGAAAGACAATTACAACATTTATTAGAAACAGAAACTACTGCTATAATTAGATCTATGAAAAAAATAAAGATGGATGTCATGGGCCTTTCACCTTGATTGGGGTCAGGGGTCGTTCTCCTTCTTCACCGTCACATCGCCATCTCCGGCCAGGATGGTGGAGATCTCTCCCTGCATGAAAGCCCAGGGTACGGTGGATCCGGCCAGGGGACAACGCTCGCCGCTGGGGCAGTACACCTCTCCTCCAGGGCCCTGACTGCGGATGGAGCCACGCGTGCATGGGAAGCAGAACTTGTGGTGCGGGACAGACGGACACTGGACAAAGTGAGTGTCTTCCAGGCGCTCTCGGCAGAGGGTGCAGCAAAGCAGGGCGCCGCTCCCGGAATCCCCAGCGCTGGTAGTGCTCGGCCCCCCTTGGGCACCCTGACCCATATCTGCCTGGGAGACTGCGGTGGAGGCAGAGGAGGGACTCCCGCTGGTTGGGCGGCCAGCTGCAGAGGAATGGGCTGAGGACAAGCCGGGGCCGTCTCGGGACATCTGGCTTGAGCTTAGGCTGTCGGCCACTCCCATGAGCGCTGAGATGGGCGAGGGCTGGCTGTGTGAGCGGGGCAGGCCGTCCTGGGGGTTGGTCATGCCTGAACCTAGGGGCTCCATGCCTGGATATGCACCTCGAGACCAGGGCTCTCTGGCTGGATGATCCCCCATGGGCCTTCCATCACTCTCTCCGTTTTCAGAGCTTGGTGATGCTTTGCGTCGCCGTGCAGCACCCTTCGTAGGTGCAGAGCGGCCGGCGGGCGCCATGGGCATGCCGGCATCTGTGTACGGCTGTGGGAGGATCTCGGGCATCGGTGGCTCCTTAAACGAGCGTACACCGTCACTAAGGAGCTCCGTGAGCGCACGCCAGTCCCCAGCGCCCTGTCGCCTCTCATATTCCACGTAACGCAGCCCTGAGTTCACCGCTTTGCCCGCGTCTTTGTTTGAGTCACGAAACATCTGCCTGACAAGCTCTGGGATGCCCGAGAAGACTATTCCAGAGCCGCTGGGGTATTCCACAAATACCTTCAGCTCAAACTCAGGCCCGGTCCCGGCTTCGAAAGCGAGAATGCGCCCCACCAGGTTGTGGTCTTTCCTGAAGCGCACACTGAAGGGGGCACAGCCGCAGAGGGTCACCAGGACGTCTCGTACTGCTCTGGGGCGGTTGGGCCAGCCCTCTGCCCGGCTCCTGGCACTCTCTGCCAGCTCAGCCATGACCTCACCATTCCTCCAGCCTGCCTCCAGACCCACAAGAGTGGAGGCACCAGCCCCCAGCGACATGGCTGACATTACCTGGCGCCTTCCATCACCACCCATTATATGGCCAGAGGAACCAGCCATCTGCTGGCCCCCAGCTCTGGTGCCTGAAACGGGGGCCAACAAGCCGTGAGGGGCCCCCACTAACCCCTGGGCTATCAAAGCATGAGGTATGGTCCCATGTAGAGCAGGTGCGGCCCCAGCCATAGCCCTTCTAGTGTTGGGGCTCTGTCTGCTCCCCTCTGACATACTCACATCTTCAGCTCTGTGCAGACCATTGGGGAGGCGGGGTGAAACGCCATACTCTCCCCTCCCCCTGTCTAAACGTTCTGCATGCTGCCTCCCTCCTTCCATCGGTCCACCTGAGCTGGGTTTGCCTTGCTGAGGGCCCGGGGACCTTCCATCCAAAACACCGTGGCTACTCTTCAACTGCCTGGCCGTCTCAATTAGGAGTTCGATTCTGTCCGCCCCGTCGTAGTTCACGCATCCCCGGCAAACAGCTTCGCTGAATTCCCAGAGCATGGCCCAGGGCATCTTGGGCAGATCGCAGAGGTAGCACCATTGCCGTCTAGAGGATGCCTGCGAGGCGGAGGACATGTTGTTTACAGGCCCTCACACAAACTTTCTTGAGCGGCCAACGCGTTTGTCTTTGCTTTTAGCGGCTTCGTCAATATTCAGTCAAGTCGAGAAACATGTCCTGATTTTGTTGTAAAATATGAAACTATGCTCAAAAAGCTCTTGTTGATTGGTGCTTTTAAAAGTTAGCTACGTTTTCCTTTTCGGGCTGCCTGTGTCGGTCTGTCTGGGCGGAAGTATAATGTGTTTAAGACACCGGATATACCCACCTACGCTGCATTGCGGTTGCATTCTGGAAGCTGTAGTTTAAGTCGGAACATCTCGATAGCTGGCCAGCTCACACTCATTCAACGTTTTAAGAAAAATTACTTAGCTAACTAACTACGTGATTCATGCAATGTCCTGTGCCCAGTGCTTCTACGCATGATACCAACACAACAAAAGAGGGAACTAGCTCATTATTGGCTAGCTTGAACGTGTGACCGATTGAGTGCTCGTGTGGTAGCCAAGGAGAGAGAAGTAAAAGGATGCGTTCGAGCAGATCACTTTGTCATGTCCTTGACCATCGTTGGTTGCCTCCTTCAAAGTATATTGCATTGAGCAAATGCATGAACTTGACAAAAATCAGGTGCTCAAAGTTCGTAAATTTTGACTGCAGTCGACTGTCTGTAAGTTTCTGCAGTTGCTCTTCATCCTGCAGCCATCACCTGCATTGTGCATGGCTTATCCACTCCAGAAAAAAAACATGTTTTAAAGCTAATTTCCAGCAATTCTCCATATTTTCACATGGCTTAGGCCCTTGACCAGGGCTGAATAAAACAAAAGTTGAATACACACTCAATATTCCACGACTTGGTTTGAAGTACCTTTGAGATTATTTGGGCATGACATTTAGAGTAAGCTAACTGGGGAACATTGAATAACTTTTTGGGGGGATAGAAAATGCTAATATTATTGGTAGGTGGCAGTTGCTAAGCTTATTATGGATTTCAGTCTCTCCTTGTCCATAGCAAACAAACAAGTAAACATGTAATTCATTTGGGCCATAGAAAATCCTGCCAAAAATTAACTCTCCAAGAGGGTTGGCCACCCCTGATCTATGTTTCCCAAATACGGGGGGTTTGAATATGTTCATGTGACGTTCTACAAATTACTCCACATTCAAGAAAACTAATGAATATCAATCTTCAGGTGGTTGAGGCTGATTTGCAAAACCTTTCCATCATCTTACTCTACATCAGTGTTTCCCAACTCCAGTCCTCCAGACGCTCAACAGCACACATTGTTGTTTTAAGAGTATTAGTATATTTTATTATTGATGGATTGACTATGACTTTTTAAATCACCCAGCAGTGCTATATGCAGAGTTAGCTCCAGGTAAATGTTGCAATTCTTCAGCCATTTCTGAACCTGCGAACAAAAACAAGCTACATATGGACAGTACCAAAACAAATTATCTAATGATTCTGTCTCTTCGCAGCTAAATCTGCAGAGCTGGGATGCTTGTATCCCATATATATATATATATATATCATTACATTGGTTGCAAGAATTTTGTATAATCATTTCAATTGAAAATGTAAAAGTTTTGAATCTAGCGTTTTGTGTATCAGTTCATAAATCATGTGCCATGGAATCGGTACACCAACTATTTTGCAATCTATATGGCACAGCTCTCAATTAAATTTTTTGGTCCTTAAATTAAACTAGTCGACTATTTTCTTTATCACAAATTTCTTTAGCCAATTTTGGTCTTTAATGCAGGACTAACAGACAGGTCCCTTACTTTCTCCCCCTTCCACTTGCCTTATACTTATTTTCCACCATAATTTGCAAATCAATTCATTAAAAATCCTACAATGTGATTTTCTGGATTTTTTTTCTCATTTTGTCTGTCATAGTTGAAGTGTACCTATGATGAAAATTACAGGCCTCTCTCATCTTTTTAAGTGGGAGAACTTGCACAATAGGTGACTGACTAAATACTTTTTTGTCCCACTGTATATATAACTTTAACCCATTGTATAAGAGATTCTCCAAAATTGAAATATTCCAGGCATTTATATATAAATTCCAGTTGTACTTTATCAAAAGCCTTTTCAAAGTCAGCTATGAGTACCAGGCCTGGTTTCCCAGATTTTTCATAGTGTTCTGTTGTTTCCAGCACTTGTCTTATATTATACAACGGGTGGGTCTAATCCTTAATGCTGATTGGTTAAAACTGCATTCCAGCCTGTGTCTATTCCACAAGTTACCCTTTATAAACTTGATCTCCACTATAAAAAGCATCTAGATATTATCTCACATTTCTTTTAGACTAACATTTAGTTTACAACAGCAGAGATTTGTATAAACCTTGCTGTCTGTCTCTCCGACATTTACAACATTGTTTCAATATTCAAATTCGATCTCCAGCTGTCTCATAGTAATGAACATGTCGGGAGTCAGGACGAGACAGAAAGGCAGGCAACGTTTCTCAGCCAGTCGAAATCACGAATCAGCTGGCATCATTTTTATGGATATGTACAAAGAAATGTCAATTGAAAAAAGGTCAAACAAAACAAAGTGCAACTAGTTTGCAGTCTTTCCAGCTTCAGTTTGAAGTGTTTGGGTTAGCTGTGTTGTTGGCTAGCTCCTCTTAACAACAGTGTCCTGACGAGTGAGCACATTTTCTACGCCGTGCCTCATTAGCTCATTGTAATGGATGTATCCAAATAAATGTCACTAGAAAACAGCTTAAACAAATGCAAATGCAGCTACATTGCCGTTATTCTGGCTGCTCTTTTTGACGTGACTATAAGTTAGCCGTAGTTGGCTAGCTAGCAAGTAAGGGATAAGAACATTGCCAGCCAGTATGACAATGGAACATTTGGAATGAACGACTGGGTCGCATCCACAGATACAGAACAAAAAGACTAAAACTTTGGGTCGCGTCTCTAGCAACCGAACAGTTAGAATGAATGACCAGCCCGCTTGGGTAGCAACCCTAGATTTGTGTCGGAACTATATCTTCTGGAAGGATGAAATAGTATGAATAAATTCATCAAAATAAAGTTTTTCATGAAAATATGTCAATCATTATTTGGATATGTTGGTAACCCGTTGTATGAAAGTGATAATGGCCTCGAAGCCGGTGTTTGGAGGATATATTGGCATGGTTTGCAACACCCATGCCAATATATCCTCCAAACACCGGCTTCTTGGGCATTATCTCCAATTATTTGTCCATGTAAAAAACCTATCTGATTAGGATGAATAATATCCGACAATACCTTTTTAATTCTATGCGCTATGCAGTTTGCTGGGATTTTTGCATCACTTCACTGAAGTGTAAGGGGCCTCCAGTTTTTTTAATAGACTGGATCTTTATATTTACCACTTGGGAATAATTCAATCAGACCTTCCTGCTGAGTATGTAATAATCTACTATTTTTAAAGGAGAGGTTAAAACATGCTAATAACTGTCCTCTGAGTACATCAATCTTTTAATTTTACATTATTAATAGGAAAAAAATATTAACAATTAACTTTGGTTAGTGGAGATGTAGGAGACAAACAAAAACTTATGCTTAAAGAACTTTTCTTCCTCTTTCAACATATAGTTTGGTGAATCATGGGTGACTCCGTCAGTTGTAACAGGTTTCAGTAAATTCTGTTTGGTAGCATTTCTGTGTTAAAGATTTTTTTTTAACCTGGCATCTAGTACCATGCCCCGTTCAAAGACACTTAAATATTTTGTCTAGCCCATTCACCCTCTGAATGGCACACATACACAATCCACGTCTCAATTGTCTCAAGGGTTAAAAATCCTTCTTTAGCCTGTCTCCTCCCCTTCAGCTACACTGATTGAAATGGATTTAACAAGTGACATCAATAAGGAAGCATAGCATTCACTTGAATTCAACTGGTCAGTCTATGTCATGGAAAGATCAGGTCCCCTTAATATTTTGTACAATCATACAGTGCATTCGGAAAGTATTCAGACCCCTTTACTTTTTTTTGTTACTTTACAGCCTTATTCTAAAATAGATTTTTTTTTTAACAAATTCAATCCTCAGCAATCTACACACAATACCCCATAATGACCAAGCGAAAAACAGGTTTTTAGAAATGTTTGCAGATTTATTAAAAATACAAAACAGAAATAACCTTATTGACATTTTAAGTATTCATACCCTTAGCTTTGAGACTCGAAATTGAGCTCAGGTGCATCCTATTTCCATTGATCATCCTTCAGAAGGTTCTACAGCTTGATTGGAGTCCACCTGTGGTAAATTCAATTTGTTGGACATGCTTTGGAAAGGCACAAGTCTCTCTATATAAGGTTTTACAGTTGACAGTGCATGTCAGAGCAAAAACCAAGCCATGGGGTCGAATTAATTGTGCGTAGAGAGAGAGAGACAGGATTGTGTAGAGTCAAAGATCTGGGGAAGGGTACCAAAACAATTCTGCAGCATTGAAGGTCCCCAAGAACACAGTGGACTCCATCATTTTTAAATGGAAGAAGTTTGGACCCACCAAGACTTCCTAGAGCTGGCCGCCTGGCCAAACTGAGCAATCGGGGGAGTAGGGCCTTGGTCAGGGAGGTGACCAAGAACCTGATGGTCACTGTGACAGAGCTCTAGAGTTCCTCTGTGGAGATGGGAGAACCTTCCAGAAGGACAACCATCTCTGCAGCACTCCACCAATCAGGCCTTTATGGTAGAGTGGCCAGAAGGAATCCACTCCTCAGTAAAATTTACTTGACAGCCCGCTTGGAGTTTGCCAAAAGGCACCTAAAGACTCTCAGACCATGAGAAACAAGATTCCCTGGTCTGATGAAATCAAGATTGAACTCTTTGGCCTGAATGCCAAGCGTCACGTCTGGAGGAAACCTGGCACCATCCCTACAGTAAAGCATGGTGGTGGCAGCATCATACTGTGGGGATGTTCAACAAAGTACTGAGTAAAGGGTCTGAATACTTATGTAAATATGATATTTCAGTTTTTTTTATATATTTGCAAAAATTCAGAAAGTATTCACACCCCTTGACTTTTTCTACATTTTGTTGTTACAGCCTGATTTTTTTTGTAACTGGCCCACACACAATACCACATAATGTCAAAGTGGAATTATGTTTGTCAAAATGTTGACAAATAACTATTCAACCCCTTTGTTATGGCAAGCCTAAATAAGTTCAGGAGTAAAAATGTGCTTAACAAGTCACATAATAAGTTGCATGGACTCACTCTGTGCAATAATAGTATTTACCATGAATTTTGAATGACCACCTCGTCTCTGTACCCCACACGTACAATTATCTGTAAGGTCCCTCAGTTGAGCAGTGAATTTCAAACACAGATTCAACCACAAAGACCAGGGAGGTTTTCCAATGCCTCGCAAAGAAGGGCACCTTTTGGTAGATGGGTAAAAAAAAAAAAATGAAAGCAGACATTGAATATCCCTTTGACCATGGTGAAGTAATTCATTACACTTTGAACGGTGTATGAATACACCTAGTCACTACAAAGACACAGGTGTACTTCCTACCTCAGTTGCTGGAGAGGAAGGAAACCACTCAGGGATTTCACCAATGGTGACTTTAAAACAGTTACAGAGTTGGATGGCTGTGAGGCAAAAACTGAGGATGGATCAACAACATTGTACATAGTTACTCCACAATATTAACCTTATTGACAGAGTGAAAAGAAGCAAGCTTGTACAGAGTACAAATATTCCAAAACATGCATCCTGTTTGCAACAAGGCACTAAAGTAATACTGCAACAAAATGTGGCAAAGCCATAAAAAAAAATTGTCCTGAAAACTAGGTGTTATGTTTGGGGCAAATCTAATACAACACATTTTGAATTCAGGCTGTAACACAACAAAATGTGGAATAAGTCAAGGGATCTGAATACTTTCTGAAGTCAATGCTTTCGCTCTCTCTCTCAATCTGTATGCCTATAGATGCCAGCACTGGAGGACATGATTGTTTTGGGCAGTTCCTCTCGCCCTCTGTGGGCGGTGGTGGAAAGCTTCCCAACCTCATCCTCCAAGGCATCCCTGGTATCAAGGCTGTCCTGATGACCACCCCCAAATTCCAGCACAACTCCCTCATGAAGGTTAAACAAAACACGCATAGTTAAGGCACAGGCTTTCGCATTGATTGTTTGTGTGAGTGTGTACCACTGTGTACCCAGCAAACATGGGTTCAAATAGCATTTGAAATATAAAAAATACTTAAGTGGTGCTTTATTGGGATTGCCTAGTGCAAGGAACGAATGGAATAGTCAAAAAGTGCAAACCCTGTCTCCAGGCATGCTCAAGGAAATGCTTAGTTTAAATTCCACCAATTCAGGGGGTAAACTGAAATTCCAATTAAAAATTTCCTCAACGCTTATCCATAAGAGAAACATTGAAATTTCAGTTTACTACCTGAATTTACATGGATTTGACCCCCACCCTGGTACGTATGTGTATGTCCGTTCTGTGTACACTTAGTTGGGCATTGAGAGCTGCTGGGCAAGCTCCCTGAACTGCCCCTAGGTGGCGTTCTCCGCCATGAACCTGGAGGCCATTTCCACCGAGAGCACCCTTATCATTGGCAAGAATGTATCAGCACCATAGCACAGTCAGACACCACTTACTCCTATTCACCCCGCTTACCTGGAAAGTGAAATCTGAAATATTTAGGTCCCCTGTGGCCATGGGAGGAACTGCACAAACAGTTGACGGACATACTGAGACTATGTCCACACAGAGATGCATGAACACAGATTAAATTGTGTACAGTCAGTCCCAGGTCTGCAGGGCCCAGGTCTACAGTCAGTCAGTTAATTAGTCAAGCAGGCAGGCAGTCTGTCAATTAGTCAAACAATCAATCAACCAGTCAGCCAGTCAGTCCCACTCCTACCATCTCCTCATATTAGGTACAGTATGTAACATGTTATTTCAGATTATTTAGAGAACCTTTAAAGCCTGAGAATCTCTATATCTGCATTCAAAATGGCACCATATTCCCTAATATACTGTCCTACCAAGCAAAAAGGCAGTAACAGCTCATAGCGTGAACTGATAAAAGTGTATTTTATTTACCTTGGTTTCATAGTAACTTTATGCAGTTTACTGCTAACATGACCCCAATTTTCTTCAAAACATAATACAATAGAGGCAGGATACTTGTTCACATGATTAAGCATGTATTTAATGTAGCAAAAATGACTAACTCATTTTTGACCAAATGAGCTGCTACTACCTTTTTGCTTGGTAGTGCAGTATAGTGCACTATGTAGGGAATAGGATGCCATTTTGGATGCAGCCTATAATTTCAATGTAACAAAGAAGTGTGAGAGGTAAGGCATGTAATAGTAAGGCTGTTTCTGATCTTTGCAGATGAGAATTTCCACATTGGCAACATCTTCCCCAAGTATATTCCAAAAGGTATTTTTAGCCCCTCTTGCATGTGTGTTGCATTTGTGACCGAGTTGAGTAGCTTTAAACTCACTCAAGTTGAAGTACCCCACGTGTGTTTGCAAGATCAGGTACCAGTGCAGACTGAATGAGGAAGCTAAACTGTTGAGCGACAGCGTGACACAGTTAACACATTAGAATAATTTATATTTTGTGAAATATTAACTTATTTTTAATGAGGATAGTAACTGTGTTTGTGTTTGCCTGTTTGTGTGTGCAGGCAGTGGAGACTCGTTCACTACGGTGACCAAAACTCAGGAGAACACCACTGTGACTCTGCAGCTGAGGGCTTCATTCTATTCTATTCTATTCTATTATATTACTGTCTTTTTGCTAGCTAGGGCCATCTACTTTAAGTTTTGCCTGTCTTCCCAGTAGCCTACAGGGTGTGTGAACTGCTATTAACTTGCAGATGATTGTTGACACATCAACCACGATTAAGGGGCAGGGCAATTTTCAACTGTTGTTGTCTTCGTAATATATGGCTCTATTGGAGGGGGAGTGGTTTCTCCTCTCCTAGGCAATCAGCAATTAGTACCGTGAGGTGTGCTCTCCACCTCTGCAAGGCAATTAGCAATTAGTGTTAGTACATCAGTCTCCCCTGTTTTCTCAGTGCCAGTCTCACTAGCGGTGCAACTTTCCCTGGGGACGCCTCATATTCTCAAATTGCATTTTTTTTTTTTTTTGTCCCCACCCAGTTTTATCATCGCACTGTGATACAAAAAGCAAAATTGTGAGCTTTAGGACTATGCGGACGCCTCGGAGCGGTTGGGTCTGTTCGGCTGTTTGGCTGTATCAGCCAGCTGGATTTAGGGCTACACAGACACCACAGAGTATGCGAACAGAAGCAGCTGTTGTCTGTGTGTGTTGTGATTTGTGTAAAATAAAAAAGCAAGCAGAGCAGAGCAGAAACTGGCCACTCTTTATTTGACTGATGTAATTGGCAAGGTAACTGCTGTTCCACTTAACAGAAAAAAAGTATTTACTCCCGGTGCTGAGTTAGTAGTGTAACTGACATGTAACTTTAGCTAATGCATTACATGTTTCATTCATCACTTTTTCACTCCGGACGCTTTATCTGGACACGATTCGTCAGGACCTCCAACAGCCGAAGCTAAGTAGTAACATTAACATGATGCCTTCTAATTGCAGCCGCTGTACTCGCCTTACGGCGAGGATAGCTGTGCTGCAAGCCCAGCTTCAGACGCAATCGTTAGGCAAGGGTAATTTCAGTGTAGGAAAGGATGAAACAGCGTCTGTGCCACCAGTAAGTACAGATAGTAGTATAAATCCCCTGACACAGTCCCCGCAGCCGGACAACTTTCTCACGGTTTCTGGAAGGAAATGCTGTAGGAACGCTCAACCGGTGTCGCTCATTCAGCCGACAGAAACTTTCAACCGGTTTTCCCCATTAAGCAGCGGGTCGGAGTCAGAGGCCGATTCTTCTCTGGTCTCTACTCCTCCCGTTACGGGGTCTGAGACGCCGAAGCTTCCCACCATTAGCTCTGACAAATTGAA